>NC_091455.1:146756775-147034275 GCF_027789765.1 Dendropsophus ebraccatus | reverse complement strand
AGCGGCAGCCGAAGGGGTTAAGGGGGCAGCTGCATTACATACAAAAGTCGCAGCGAGATTTCCGCTACGAGTCGGTACGTGTGAACGTACCCTAAGAGCATTTTGCAGGCAACAACAAAACTAAAGAGGGGCTGCAAAAGCTGGAGGGTTTAGGCTTAAATCTTAAAAAACAAAACAGCTAGGGTGCTATAAAAAAAAATAAAAAAAATTCAGTAATTGGCTAAGCTGGGCAGTTCCTTTAGGGATGCTGCACTGTTACAATAATAAAGAACTGTGAATCATCCCAATGGTGGCTATCTAGGATTTGAGAGGTGATTTATTTATTTCAATAGCATACGCCATGTTTAAAGTGACTGTACCACCAGGCTCAGGCTGAAGCACTGGAGGCGGGCCGACCCACCCTTAGTGGGAAGAAACTCCCACGTGACTCCATTAGAATCAATGGAACCCTATCATAGAGGGGCTAGGGTTTCATCCCACTAAGAGTGGGTTGGCCCACCTCCAGTGCTTCAGCCTGAGCCTGGTGGTACAGTCACTTTAAAGTTACAGGTACATCCCTTTGTTTGTTTGTTTTTCCCATTACCAGACCGGCGCTTTTTATTTAACGCAAATGTACCACCAGGTACATCACTTAGTTTTTTTTTACATTAATGGATGGGGTCCGGCGTGGGGATAATGTTAGCACTGTCCTTTTTTTGAACCCCCACCTGGTTCCCGTGCACAGCGCCAGTCTTTTCCCAAGCACCAGACCTCCCCGGAGCACTGGGAGTAGGCCTGCCTGCTCCGCCATGATGAGGCTCCATTGTTTCTAAAGTAGCTGCGTCACAGAGAGGAGGAGGTTTCGTCACACTGGGGGCTGGCGGGCCTGCCCCCCAGTGCAGGCCACTGCTTGGAAAAAGACCGGTGCTGTGCACAGGAATTGGGCGGTGGTTCAAAAAAAAAAAAAAAAAAAAAAAAAAAAAAAAAAAAAAAGGATCCCCACGCTGGCACTGGTGGTACATGCGCTTTAAATAAAAATGTATCCCTGGGCAACCCCTTTCACAAATAAGGCTTTTATTATCTTCTTTATCTTTTATAGGATAACTTAAAAATCCATTTTGAGAAGGCAACAAGAACCATTTGCATCTGTTTACCCTCACCATAACATTAATGTTGCGTTCACAAGTTCTTTTGTGGTACAGTTATGGTATCATAAGGAGAGTTATAGATTTACTAATCCCCCACATGAACACAATCAGAAAGTACAGACTATCAAAAAAAAAAAAAAAAAAGAATGCTTCAGTGTCTGGCTGTAATTAAAAAAAAACAAAAAAAAAAAACAAAACATTTACTTTAAAGCAAAAAACGGATCAGTTAAACAGATGCTGAAAACGCAGTGTGAACCTAGCCTCAGTGGGAAGAAACTCCAGCCCCTCCATGAGGTGACTCCATTAGAATCAATGGAACCCTATCATAGAGGGGCTAGGGATTCCTCCCTCTAAGGGTGGGTCGGTCCGCCTCCAGTGTTTCAGCCTGGGCCTGGTGGTACAGTCACTTTAAGGTCTACGGGAGGGTTCACATAGACACGCTGTTTGACACTGAGGCAGGCAGGATTCCGCGGCAGAGATCTCCGCTGCAGAATTCCGCTGATTTTGCTCAGTGTGAACATACCCTTAGGGGGTTCCAAGATACACAGTAACACAGTTGGGCATGGGGCATAAGGGTTCTATATGGCATCCTGCAGCACACTTGCCCAGATGTACGGCTGGGCCTGTAGATCCTGCTTGTGTCACTAGTGCTGCATCACAGTGAAGCAAAGCTAGCGGCGATTGACAGTTATTCCCGCTTACTCTGTTTTATTGTGTAGTGGCTGCAACGCCGGTGACACAGGCTGCTTCATCAAGTCCAATGTCTATGCTAATCATTTGCAGTGCCTCTACATGGCACATTTAACTGTGCAGCTATTAACATGCATTGTTATCGGCCGCACATCTGTTTACACATATATGAAAGACGTGCAACAGATAAAAATTGACTTAATCGCCGCACAAGATGTAATCAGCAGACAAATGGCTGCTCATCAGCTGAGCATGCAATCCATCAGCCGGGCTGTGATGTTGCAGATTCAGGAGCCAGGCACAACACATACTCGGATGCCGGCCAAAAATAACAGCGCTATGAGGGCACAAGGACGGGTAAGTATACTTTCTTTAGTATCTTCCTGCACCCGTTTGCCTTTTTTTTTGGTTTACAGGACTTCTATTTTGACTGCTGCCAGACAATGTATAAATAAAGATTTTTTTTACATTTATTTTAGTAAAGTTATATAACTTTAAGAAATTTAAAAAATATAGATTTATAAAATTATTTGCCCAAATACCCCTGTAATGAATCTGCTATTGCAGCTGCTGGATGTAAAAGTCTATGCTCAAAGATAGCACTGAATTACGCTGTAGATTAAGCCATTTGCTATAATGAAGTAAGTCTGGGAACACCCACCCTTTCACACCAAGCCCCATCCACCTTTTTATGGCAAGGGCATATACCAGTCATAATGTTGCAAATTTTTGCACAAATTAGCAACTTAGACCGCAAAGGGCCCTTTTACACAGAAAGATTATCTGACAGATTATATGCCAAAGATTTGAAGCCAAAGCCAGGAATGGATTTGAAAAGAGAAGAAATCTCAGGCTTTCCTTTATGACCTGATCTCTGTTTATAGTCCATTCCTGGCTTTGGCTTCAAATCTTTGGCAGATAATTTGTCAGATAATCTGTGTAAAAGGGCCCTAAGAATGCACCAGATTTACCATAGTGGCTCAGGCGGCTGATTGACAGATCTAGTGCATCCACAGACCTATTTTGGGTCAGTAGAATAATAGTCAGGCTGAGACTTGCCTTAATACTGTAATACAGATGTGAAATACACTAGTGTGAAACCAGCCTCCATTGCCTTCCTTCAGGCAGAGGCAATGCACAATTTTGGCATATGGCATTTTAGGCTCTACGGCCCATGATGCTCCCCTTTCTGAAGGCCATGTCCCCTTTACGCCCTATGATGCCACTTCTCTCCTGTAAGCCATGTCCAGTTGTCAAGCAAGACACGTTTTCCTGTTATTTTACACACACACACACACACACAGTGTTAACAGTGAACTGTGAGTGATCATAGCAGGACGCCGTGAACAGGAGAGCCCGATAAGGGGAGGCATTTTTCTGTAAAAACACATTACAAAGTTTCTTATCACTGCATATACTACTGATTTATGTAAAATAAATATCAAACAATGGTTCCTCTTTAAAAATGTGTCCCTTTTACAAGAATTCTCTGCCAGTAAGATGGTATATAAAGCATCTCACACACCCATTCTAGGTTTGTTTCTAACAAACAGGCCTGAGAACATAATGGGTAGGCTGGTATACAGTGGTATGTCTAGAGCAGGAGCTGACAGGCTCTACAAGTGACAGAGGGTGTCCTGAGCCCCTGTCCGCTCCTGCTGGCCCTACACTGGGTATAATCCAGGAGATCCTGGAGGCTACACATGGATGTAAAGGCCCTATTACACCAAAAGATGTCTAACAGATTATTTTACAGATTTGTTCAGCCAAAGCCAGGAATGAATGTGAAAAGAAGAGAAAACTCGGTTGTATCTTTACGACCTGTTCTCTGATTATAGTCAATTCCTGAATTTGGCTAAAAAAAAAATCTGTCAGACATCTTTTGGTGTAATAGGGCCCTAACTATAACTACTGAGGTCCAGACACCTCCAGCCGCCACCTCTGAGGACACTAAACAGGAAGCTACTGTATGAAGCCCTGTGTGACTGGAGATGGGATAGAAGTTAGGCACATTATGGCTGACAGCTGGCAGGCCCCTGATAGGAGTCACACATCTGCCAGTGGTCCTCTGGTGTAGCTGCATATAAGTGGCTGCTGCCCATTGCCAGCAATGACCCAACAGTGCCCTGGCCGAGGAGCAGCCTATGCATCCCTGAATGAGCCCTGTATGTGAGGGACAGGCAAGGTGTCCCCCTGAGGACGTCACTGCTGTCTGCATCCCTGCTAGAGGTCAATGCGCTGGCCCCTCCGTCCCGTCTATGAGCTATAGAATTGCCAGGAGCCCGATGTGTTACGTACAGTGCGGTGTGTGCGGGGAGAGCAGCTTCTACCACTGCCGCCGGTGCTGAGGAGGAGTGATGGCAGAGCACAGGCGCCGGGGATGCTCCTACTCACGGAGTGCTGGCGGCGCCGCTCCTGAGACTTCCTCGCTGCCACCCGTCTCTGTACACCGTCTCTCCTCCAAGCTTTCCTTCTTCCTTCCGGGTGTGACCTCGCCGTGCCGCCACCGCCGCCCCCTTCCACCAACCAGCGGTGCGTGAGAGAGGAAGAGAAAAGACAAACACCGAGGCGGAGAATGCAGGAAGGCGGTGGTGCAATTTTGGGACAATTTTGTGTAAAATTTTAATAAAGTTTCATTAAAATAAAAAAAAAAAAGGGAAGAGGCTTTCGGAAGTACGCAAGAGCGTCTCCAGCCAGTGATTGATGATCGCCAGCGCGCTAGGCCCCGCCCCCTACCTCCTGACTGCGTTTTGTAATCGCTTTCATTTCAAATAAAGCTGCATCGCTGAGGCGGACATATTTGATGAGGGGAAGCCCCAGTATTGATGTGTGCTTTTTATGAAATCATAGGCAACAAAGTGTCGTGCTAGGGGCGTCTTCCAGTCTAAACCTAACAGACTTGCAGTTTACACAGCATTTTGCGTGGAGACCAAGTCGTGTACGTAACACTTCCGACTTCACGCAGCGTCCCGAGAGTTTCTAGAATATCCGTCACTACGAACGCGGTTATAGTACCTTCGCTAAAATGGCGCCAGTAGGACCCTAAGGGCGGGGCTTAGGAAGCGTCACCTCTAGTGTTTTAAAACGTTCTATGCAGTGAAGCGCTCAGCCCGATGCTAATGACGTCACGACATTCCTAGCGTCGTTTCCTTACCTCCTCCAGGCCTTCTTTAACGTCATCTCGTGAGCAGGTGATTCCCCTCGCCTTCCTCCCGCGTGTGGACTGTTCTAGACTCGATGCCGTTGATGAGTGACTCACCAGTGGCTGCGAGCAGATGGCGCCCGGTTACTAAGCGGCGCCAATAACAATACAGTATTATCGGGACTGGGCTGAGCCTGTGTATGGCCATAAGCAGAGCTGCGCATCGTGTACTGTGACTGCTGTGTAACTCAATAGAAATAAAGAGCTGAACCTATGGATGCTGTGATGAGTGGCGCTGCCGGCCGCGGCTGATGTGTGTGCCAGCAGGTACAGGCCACTAGTGCCGCCATTACTGGGGCGCCCTCCTCAGCAGCCAGGTCCTGCCGGCACACTGCCCTCTTCTATATGGGCAGCACGGTGCACCCACCCCTGCCACATGCTGTAGGCCCCCTCCAGGACTGTAAACACCTACACTTACCCAGAACCATCCACAAGATGGCTGCATTTGTGTAATGTGGAGAGATAATGGTAGTTACATCCAGGGCTGTAGAGTGGTAAGTCACAGCTCTGACTCTGACACCTCAGTTTTATCAGGCAGGACTCCTCTGACTCCGACTCCTCAGTTTTATCAGGCAGGACTCCTCTGACTCCGACTCCTCAGTTTTATCAGGCAGGACTCCTCTGACTCCGACTCCTCAGTTTTATCAGGCAGGACTCCTCTGACTCTGACGACTCAGTTTTATCAGGCAGGACTCCTCTGACTCCTCAGTTTTGTCAGGCAGGACTCCTCTGACTCCGACTCCTCAGTTTTATCAGACAGGACTCCTCTGACTCCGACGACTCAGTTTTATCAGGCAGGACTCCTCTGACTCCTCAGTTTTATCAGGCAGGACTCCTCTGACTCCTCAGTTTTGTCAGGCAGGACTCCTCTGACTCCTCAGTTTTATCAGACAGGACTCCTCTGACTCCGACGACTCAGTTTTATCAGGCAGGACTCCTCTGACTCCTCAGTTTTATCAGGCAGGACTCCTCTGACTCCGACTCCTTCCTTTTATCAGGCACGACTCCTCTGACTCCTCAGTTTTATCAGGCAGGACTCCTCTGACTCCGACTCCTTCCTTTTATCAGGCAGGACTCCTCTGACTCCGCAGTTTTATTAGTCAGGACTCCTCAGTTTTATCAGGCAGGACTCCTCTGACTCCGACTCCTCAGTTTTATCAGGCAGGACTCCTCTGACTCCCGACTCCTCAGTTTTATCAGGCAGGACTCCTCTGACTCCTCAGTTTTATCAGGCAGGACTCCTCTGACTCCGACTCCTTAATTTTATCAGACAGGACTACTCTGACTCCTCAGTTTTATCAGGCAGGACTCCTCTGACTCCTCAGTTTTATCAGGCAGGACTCCTCTGACTTCGACTCCTCAGTTTTATCAGGCAGGACTCCTCAGTTTTATCAGGCAGGACTCCTCTGACTCCGACTCCTCAGTTTTATCAGGCAGGACTCCTCTGACTCCGACTCCTTCCTTTTATCAGGCAGGACTCCTCTGACTTCGACTCCTCAGTTTTATCAGGCAGGACTCCTCAGTTTTATCAGGCAGGACTCCTCTGACTCCGACTCCTCAGTTTTATCAGGCAGGACTCCTCTGACTCCGACTCCTTCCTTTTATCAGGCAGGACTCCTCTGACTTCGACTCCTCAGTTTTATCAGGCAGGACTCCTCAGTTTTATCAGGCAGGACTCCTCCTACTCTGACTCCTCAGTTTTATCAGGCAGGACTCCTCTGACTCCTCAGTTTTATCAGGCAGGACTCCTCTGACTTCGACTCCTCAGTTTTATCAGGCAGGACTCCTCAGTTTTATCAGGCAGGACTCCTCTGACTCCGACTCCTCAGTTTTATCAGGCAGGACTCCTCTGACTCCGACTCCTTCCTTTTATCAGACAGGACTCCTCTGACTTCGACTCCTCAGTTTTATCAGGCAGGACTCCTCAGTTTTATCAGGCAGGACTCCTCCTACTCTGACTCCTCAGTTTTATCAGGCAGGACTCCTCTGTCTTCTCAGTTTTATCAGGCAGGACTCCTCTGACTCTGACTCCTTAATTTTATCAGGCAGGACTCCTCTGACTCCTCAGTTTTATCAGGCAGGACTCCTCTGACTCCGACTCCTCAGTTTTATCAGGCAGGACTCCTCTGACTCCGACTCCTCAGTTTTTATCAGGCAGGACTCCTCTGACTCCGACTCCTTAATTTTATTAGGCAGGACTCCTCTGACTCCTCAGTTTTATCAGGCAGGACTCCTCTGACTCCGACTCCTCAGTTTTATCAGGCAGGACTCCTCTGACTCCGACTCCTCAGTTTTATCTGCAGGACTACTCTGACTCCTCAAGTTTTATCAGGCAGGACTCCTCTGACTCCTCAGTTTTATCAGTCAGGACTCCTCTGACTCCGACTCCTCAGTTTTATCAGGCAGGACTCCTCTGACTTCGACTCCTTCCTTTTATCAGGCAGGACTCCTCTGACTCCTCAGTTTTATCAGGCAGGACTCCTCTTACTCTGACTCCTCAGTTTTATCAGGCTGGACTCCTCTTACTCCGACTCCTCAGTTTTATCAGGCAGGACTCCTCTGACTCCTCAGTTTTATCAGGCAGGACTCCTCTGACTCCGACTCCTCAGTTTTATCAGGCAGGACTCCTCTGACTCCGACTCCTCAGTTTTATCAGGCAGGACTCCTCTGACTCCGACTCCTCAGTTTTATCAGGCAGGACTCCTCTGACTCCGACTCCTCAGTTTTATCAGGCAGGACTCCTCTGACTCCTCAGTTTTATCAGGCAGGACTCCTCTGACTCAGACTCCTCAGTTTTATCAGGCAGGACTCCTCTGACTCCGACTCCTCAGTTTTATCAGGCAGGACTCCTCAGTTTTATCAGGCAGGACTCCTCTGACTCCGACTCCAGTTTTATCAGGCAGGACTCCTCAGTTTTATCAGGCAGGACTCCTCTGACTCCGTCTCCTCAGTTTTATCAGGCAGGACTCCTCAGTTTTTTCAGGCAGGACTCCTCTGACTCCTCAGTTTTATCAGGCAGGACTCCTCTGACTCCGACTCCTCAGTTTTATCAGGCAGGACTCCTCAGTTTTATCAGGCAGGACTCCAACTCCTCAGTTTTATCTGGCAGGACTCCTCTGACTCCTCAGTTTTATCAGGCAGGACTCCTCTGACTCCGACTCCTTAATTTTATCAGACAGGACTACTCTGACTCTTCAGTTTTATCAGGCAGGACTCCTCTGACTTCGACTCCTCAGTTTTATCAGGCAGGACTCCTCAGTTTTATCAGGCAGGACTCCTCCGACTCCTCAGTTTTATCAGGCAGGACTCCTCTGACTCCTCAGTTTTATCAGGCAGGACTCCTTTTACTCTGACTCCTCAGTTTTATCAGGCAGGACTCCTCTTACTCTGACTCCTCAGTTTTATCAGGCAGGACTCCTCTGACTCCTCAGTTTTATCAGGCAGGACTCCTCTGTCTTCTCAGTTTTATCAGGCAGGACTCCTCTGACTCCGACTCCTTAATTTTATCAGGCAGGACTCCTCTGACTCCCCAGTTTTATCAGGCAGGACTCCTCTGACTTCGACTCCTCAGTTTTATCAGGCAGGACTCCTCTGACTCAGACTCCTTAATTTTATCAGGCAGGACTCCTCTGACTCCTCAGTTTTATCTGGCAGGACTCCTCTGACTCCGACTCCTCAGTTTTATCTGGCAGGACTCCTCTGACTCCTCAGTTTTATCAGGCAGGACTCCTCTGACTCCGACTCCTTAATTTTATCAGACAGGACTACTCTGACTCTTCAGTTTTATCAGGCAGGACTCCTCTGACTTCGACTCCACAGTTTTATCAGGCAGGACTCCTCAGTTTTATCAGGCAGGACTCCTCTTATTCTGACTCCTCAGTTTTATCAGGCAGGACTCCTCTGACTCCTCAGTTTTATCAGGCAGGACTCCTCTGTCTTCTCAGTTTTATCAGGCAGGACTCCTCTGACTTCGACTCCTCAGTTTTATCAGGCAGAACTCCTCTGTCTTCTCAGTTTTATCAGGCAGGACTCCTCTGACTCCGACTCCTTAATTTTATCAGGCAGGACTCCTCTAACTCCGTTTTATCAGGCAGGACTCCTCTGACTCCGACTCCTTAATTTTATCACGCAGGACTCCTCTGACTCCTCAGTTTTATCAGGCAGGACTCCTCTGACTCCGACTCCTCAGTTTTATCAGGCAGGACTCCTCAGTTTTATCAGGCAGGACTCCTCTGACTCCGACTCCTCAGTTTTATCAGGCAGGACTCCTCTGACTCCTCAGTTTTATCAGGCAGGACTCCTCTGACTCCGACTCCTCAGTTTTATCAGGCAGGACTCCTCAGTTTTATCAGGCAGGACTCCTCTGACTCAGACTCCTCAGTTTTATCAGGCAGGACTCCTCTGACTCCGACTCCTTAATTTTATCAGACAGGACTACTCTGACTCCTCAGTTTTATCAGGCAGGACTCCTCTGACTCCTCAGTTTTATCAGGCAGGACTCCTCTGACTTCGACTTCTCAGTTTTATCAGGCAGGACTCCTCTGACTCTGACTCCTCAGTTTTATCTGGCAGGACTCCTCTGACTCCTCAGTTTTTTCAGGCAGGACTCCTCAGTTTTATCAGGCAGGACTCCTCTGACTCCGACTCCTCAGTTTTATCAGGCAGGACTCCTCTGACTTCGACTTCTCAGTTTTATCAGGCAGGACTCCTCTGACTCCGACTCCTCAGTTTTATCAGGCAGGACTCCTCTGACTCCTCAGTTTTATCAGGCAGGACTCCTTTTACTCTGACTCCTCAGTTTTATCAGGCAGGACTCCTCTTACTCTGACTCCTCAGTTTTATCAGGCAGGACTCCTCTGACTCCTCAGTTTTATCAGGCAGGACTCCTCTGACTTCGACTCCTCAGTTTTATCAGGCAGGACTCCTCTTACTCTGACTCCTCAGTTTTATCAGGCAGGACTCCTCTGACTCCGACTCCTCAGTTTTATCAGGCAGGACTCCTCTGACTCTGACTCCTCAGTTTTATCAGGCAGGACTCCTCAGTTTTATCAGCCAGGACTCCTCTGACTCCTCAGTTTTATCAGGCAGGACTCCTCTGACTCCGACTCCTCAGTTTTATCAGGCAGGACTCCTCAGTTTTATCAGGCAGGACTCCTCTGACTCCGACTCCTCAGTTTTATCAGGCAGGACTCCTCTGACTCCGACTCCTCAGTTTTATCTGGCAGGACTCCTCTGACTCCTCAGTTTTATCAGGCAGGACTCCTCTGACTCCGACTCCTCAGTTTTATCTGGCAGGACTCCTCTGACTCCTCAGTTTTATCAGGCAGGACTCCTCTGACTTCGACTCCTCAGTTTTATCAGGCAGGACTCCTCAGTTTTATCAGGCAGGACTCCTCTGACTCCGACTCCTCAGTTTTATCAGGCAGGACTCCTCTGACTTCGACTCCTTCCTTTTATCAGGCAGGACTCCTCTGACTCTTCAGTTTTATCAGGCAGGACTCCTTTTACTCTGACTCCTCAGTTTTATCAGGCAGGACTCCTCTTACTCTGACTCCTCAGTTTTATCAGGCAGGACTCCTCTGACTCCTCAGTTTTATCAGGCAGGACTCCTCTGTCTTCTCAGTTTTATCAGGCAGGACTCCTCTGACTCCGACTCCTTAATTTTATCAGGCAGGACTCCTCTGACGACTCAGTTTTATCAGGCAGGACTCCTCTGACTCCGACTCCTCAGTTTTATCAGGCAGGACTCCTCTGACTCAGACTCCTTAATTTTATCAGGCAGGACTCCTCTGACTCCTCAGTTTTATGAGGCAGGACCCCTCTGACTCCGACTCCTCAGTGTTATCAGGCAGGACTCCTCAGTTTTATCAGGCAGGACTCCTCTGACTCCGACTCCTCAGTTTTATCAGGCAGGACTCCTCTGACTCCGACTCCTCAGTTTTTATCAGGCAGGACTCCTCTGACTCCTCAGTTTTATCAGCAGGACTCCTCTGACTCCTCAGTTTTATCAGGCAGGACTCCTCTGACTCCGACTCCTTCCTTTTATCAGGCGGGACTCCTCTGACTCCTCAGTTTTATCAGGAAGGACTCCTCTGACTCCGACTCCTTCCTTTTATCAGGCAGGAGTCCTCTGACTCCTCAGTTTTATCAGGCAGGACTCCTCTTACTCTGACTCCTCAGTTTTATCAGGCAGGACTCCTCTGACTTCTCAGTTTTATCAGGCAGGACTCCTCTGACTCCAAATCCTTAATTTTATCAGGCAGGACTCCTCTGACTCCGACTCCTCAGTTTTTTTAGGCAGGACTCCTCTGACTCCTCAGTTTTATCAGGCAGGAATCCTCTTACTCCTCAGTTTTATCAGGCAGGACTCCATTGACTCCTCAGTTTTAATAGGCAGGACTCCTCTGACTCCAACTCCTCAGTTTTATCAGGCAGGACTCCATTGACTCCTCAGTTTTATCAGGCAGGACTCCTCTGACTCCGACTCCTCAGTTTTATCAGGCAGGACTCCTCTGACTCCTCAGTTTTATCAGGCAGGACTCCTCTGACTCCGACTCCTCAGTTTTATCAGGCAGGACTCCTCAGTTTTATCAGGCAGGACTCCTCAGTTTTATCAGGCAGGACTCCTCTGACTCCGACTCCTCAGTTTTATCAGGCAGGACTCCTCAGTTTTATCAGGCAGGACTCCTCTGACTCCGACTCCTCAGTTTTATCAGGCAGGACTGCTCAGTTTTTTCAGGCAGGACTCCTCTGACTCCTCAGTTTTATCAGGCAGGACTCCTCTGACTCCGACTCCTCAGTTTTATCAGACAGGACTCCTCAGTTTTATCAGGCAGGACTCCTCTGACTCCGACTCCTCAGTTTTATCAGGCAGGACTCCTCTGACTTCGACTCCTTCCTTTTATCAGGCAGGACTCCTCTGACTCCTCAGTTTTATCAGGCAGGACTCCTCTTACTCTGACTCCTCAGTTTTATCAGGCAGGACTCCTCTGACTCTGACTCCTCAGTTTTATCAGGCAGGACTCCTCTGTCTTCTCAGTTTTATCAGGCAGGACTCCTCTGACTCCTTAATTTTATCAGGCAGGACTCCTCTGACTCCTCAGTTTTATCAGGCAGGACTCCTCTGACTCCGACTCCTCAGTTTTTATCAGGCAGGACTCCTCTGACTCCGACGCCTTAATTTTATTAGGCAGGACTCCTCTGACTCCTCAGTTTTATCAGGCAGGACTCCTCTGACTCCGACTCCTCAGTTTTATCAGGCAGGACTCCTCTGACTCCGACTCCTCAGTTTTATCAGGCAGGACTCCTCAGTTTTATCAGGCAGGACTCCTCTGACTCCGACTCCTCAGTTTTATCAGGCAGGACTCCTGCTCCGACTCCTCATGTTTTATCAGGCAGGACTCCTCAGTTTTATCAGGCAGGACTCCTCTGACTCCGACTCCTCGTTTTATCAGGCAGGACTCCTCAGTTTTATCAGGCAGGACTCCTCTGACTCCGACTCCTCAGTTTTATCAGGCAGGACTCCTCAGTTTTTTCAGGCAGGACTCTCTGACTCCTCAGTTTTTATCAGGCAGGACTCCTCTGACTTCCGACTCTCAGTTTTATCAGGCAGGACTCCTCAGTTTTACTCAGAGCAGGACTCAGTTTTTATCGCAGACTCCGGACTCCTCAGTTTTATCAGCAGGACTCCTCTGACTTCGACTCTTCAATTTTATCAGGCAGGACTCCTCTGACTCCTCAGTTTTATCAAGGCCAGGACTCCTCTGACTCTCGACTCCTCATTTTTATCAGGCAGGACTCCTCTGACTCTGACTCCTCAGTTTTATCAGGCAGGACTCCTCTGACTCCGATCCTCAGTTTTATCAGGCAGGACTCCTCTGACTTCGACTCCTTAGTTTTATCAGGCAGGACTCCTCAGTTTTATCAGGCAGGACTCCTCTGACTCTCAGTTTTATCAGGCAGGACTCCTCTGACTCCCTCCTCAGTTTTATCAGGCAGGACTCCTCTGACTCTGACTCCTCAGTTTTATCAGGCAGGACTCCTCTTACTCTGACTCCTCAGTTTTATCAGGCAGGACTCCTGCTGACTCCTCAGTTTTATCAGGCAGGACTCCTCTGACTCCTCAGTTTTATCAGGCAGGACTCCTCTGACTCCGACTCCTCAGTTTATCAGGCAGGACTCCTCTGACTCCAGACTCCTTAATTTTATCAGGCAGGACTCCTCTACTTCGACTCCTCAGTTTTATCAGGCAGGACTCCTCTGACTCCGACTCCTCAGTTTTATCAGGCAGGACTCCTCTGACTCCTCAGTTTTATCAGGCAGGACTCCTCTGACTTCCGACTCCTCAGTTTTATCAGCAGGACTCCTCTGACTCCGACTCCTCAGTTTTATCAGGCAGGACTCCTCTGACTTGACTCCTTCATTTTATCAGGCAGGACTCCTCTGACTCCTCAGTTTTATCAGGCAGGACTCCTCTTTCTCTGACTCCTCAGTTTTATCAGGCAGGACTCCTCTTACTCTGACTCCTCAGTTTTATCAGGCAGGACTCCTCTGACTCCGACTCCTCAGTTTTATCAGGCAGGACTCCTCTGACTCCGACTCCTCAGTTTTATCAGGCAGGACTCCTCTGACTCCGACTCCTCAGTTTTATCAGGCAGGACTCCTCTGACTCCTCAGTTTTATCAGGCAGGACTCCTTTTTCTCTGACTCCTCAGTTTTATCAGGCAGGACTCCTCTTACTCTGACTCCTCAGTTTTATCAGGCAGGACTCCTCTGACTCAGACTCCTCAGTTTTATCAGGCAGGACTCCTCTCAGTTTTATCAGGCAGGACTCCTCTGACTCCGACTCCTCAGTTTTATCAGGCGAGGAACTCTACTCTGACTCCTCAGTTTTATCAGGCAGGACTCCTCTCACCGACTCCTCAGTTTATCAGGCAGGACTCCTCTGACTCCGACTCTCAGTTTATCAGGCAGGACTCCTCTGACTCCGACTCCTCAGTTTATCAGGCAGGACTCCTCTGACTCCGACTCCTCAGTTTTTATCAGGCAGGACTCCTCAGTTTTATCAGGCAGGACTCCTCTGACTCCGACTCCTCAAGTTTTATCAGGCAGGACTCCTCTGACTTCGACTTCTCAGTTTTATCAGGCAGGACTCCTCTGACTCCGACTCCTCAGTTTTATCAGGCAGGACTCCTCTGACTCCTCAGTTTTATCAGGCAGGACTCCTTTTACTCTGACTCCTCAGTTTTATCAGGCAGGACTCCTCTTACTCTGACTCCTCAGTTTTATCAGGCAGGACTCCTCTGACTCCTCAGTTTTATCAGGCAGGACTCCTCTGACTTCGACTCCTCAGTTTTATCAGGCAGGACTCCTCTTACTCTGACTCCTCAGTTTTATCAGGCAGGACTCCTCTGACTCCGACTCCTCAGTTTTATCAGGCAGGACTCCTCTGACTCTGACTCCTCAGTTTTATCAGGCAGGACTCCTCAGTTTTATCAGCCAGGACTCCTCTGACTCCTCAGTTTTATCAGGCAGGACTCCTCTGACTCCGACCTCCCTCAGTTTTATCAGGCAGGACTCCTCAGTTTTATCAGGCAGGACTCCTCTGACTCCGACTCCTCAGTTTTATCAGGGCAGGACTCCTCTGACTCTCGACTCCTCAGTTTTATCAGGCAGGACTCCTCTGACTCCTCAGTTTATCAGGCAGGACTCCTCTGACTCCGACTCCTCAGTTTTATCAGGCAGGACTCCTCTGACTCTGACTCCTCAGTTTTATCAGGCAGGACTCCTCAGTTTTATCAGGCAGGACTCCTCTGACTCCGACTCCTCAGTTTTATCAGGCAGGACTCCTCTTGACTCCGACTCCTCGTTTTATCAGGCAGGACTCCTCTGACTCTGACTCCTCAGTTTTATCAGGCAGGACTCCTCTGACTCCGACTCCTCATTTTATCAGGCAGGACTCCTCTGACTCCTCAGTTTTATCAGGCAGGACTCCTCTGACTTCGACTCCTCAGTTTTAAGGCAGGACTCCTCTGACTCCGACTCCTTCCGTTTTATCAGGCAGGACTCCTCTGACTCTGACTCCGTCCTTTTATCAGGCAGGACTCCTCTGACTCCTCAGTTTATCAGCAGGACCCCTCTGACTCCGACTCCTCAGTGTTATCAGGCAGGACTCCTCAGTTTTATCAGGCAGGACTCCTCTGACTCCGACTCCTCAGTTTTATCAGGCAGGACTCCTCTGACTCCGACTCCTCAGTTTTATCAGGCAGGACTCCTCTGACTCCTCAGTTTTATCAGGCAGGACTCCTCTGACTCCGACTCCTTCCTTTTATCAGGCGGGACTCCTCTGACTCCTCAGTTTTATCAGGAAGGACTCCTCTGACTCCGACTCCTTCCTTTTATCAGGCAGGAGTCCTCTGACTCCTCAGTTTTATCAGGCAGGACTCCTCTTACTCTGACTCCTCAGTTTTATCAGGCAGGACTCCTCTGACTTCTCAGTTTTATCAGGCAGGACTCCTCTGACTCCAAATCCTTAATTTTATCAGGCAGGACTCCTCTGACTCCGACTCCTCAGTTTTTTTAGGCAGGACTCCTCTGACTCCTCAGTTTTATCAGGCAGGAATCCTCTTACTCCTCAGTTTTATCAGGCAGGACTCCATTGACTCCTCAGTTTTAATAGGCAGGACTCCTCTGACTCCAACTCCTCAGTTTTATCAGGCAGGACTCCATTGACTCCTCAGTTTTATCAGGCAGGACTCCTCTGACTCCGACTCCTCAGTTTTATCAGGCAGGACTCCTCTGACTCCTCAGTTTTATCAGGCAGGACTCCTCTTACTCTGACTCCTCAGTTTTATCAGGCAGGACTCCTCTTACTCTGACTCCTCAGTTTTATCAGGCAGGACTCCTCTGACTCTGACTCCTCAGTTTTATCAGGCAGGACTCCTCTGTCTTCTCAGTTTTATCAGGCAGGACTCCTCTGACTCCGACTCCTTAATTTTATCAGGCAGGACTCCTCTGACTCTTCAGTTTTATCAGGCAGGACTCCTCTGACTCCGACTCCTCAGTTTTATCAGGCAGGACTCCTCTGACTCAGACTCCTTAATTTTATCAGGCAGGACTCCTCTGACTCCTCAGTTTTATGAGGCAGGACTCCTCTGACTCCGACTCCTCAGTTTTATCAGGCAGGACTCCTCAGTTTTATCAGGCAGGACTCCTCTGACTCCGACTCCTCAGTTTTATCAGGCAGGACTCCTCTGACTCCGACTCCTCAGTTTTATCAGGCAGGACTCCTCAGTTTTATCAGGCAGGACTCCTCTGACTCCGACTCCTCAGTTTTATCAGGCAGGACTCCTCTGACTCTGTTTTATCTGGCAGGACTCCTCTGACTCCTCAGTTTTATCAGGCAGGACTCCTCTGACTTCTCAGTTTTATCAGGCAGGACTCCTCTGACTCCGACTCCTTAATTTTATCAGGCAGGACTCCTCTGACTCCGACTCCTCAGTTTTATCAGGCAGGAATCCTCTTACTCCGACTCCTCAGTTTTTTTAGGCAGGACTCCTCTGACTCCTCAGTTTTATCAGGCAGGACTCCTCTGACTCCGACTCCTCAGTTTTATCAGGCAGGACTCCTCTGACTCAGACTCCTTAATTTTATCAGGCAGGACTCCTCTGACTCCTCAGTTTTATCAGGCAGGACTCCTCTGACTCCGACTCCTCAGTTTTATCAGGCAGGACTCCTCAGTTTTATCAGGCAGGACTCCTCTGACTCCGACTCCTCAGTTTTATCAGGCAGGACTCCTCTGACTCCGACTCCTCAGTTTTATCAGGCAGGACTCCTCAGTTTTATCAGGCAGGACTCCTCTGACTCCGACTCCTCAGTTTTATCAGGCAGGACTCCTCTGACTCTGACTCAGTTTTTTCTGGCAGGACTCCTCTGACTCCTCAGTTTTATCAGGCAGGACTCCTCTGACTTCTCAGTTTTATCAGGCAGGACTCCTCTGACTCCGACTCCTTAATTTTATCAGGCAGGACTCCTCTGACTCCGACTCCTCAGTTTTATCAGGCAGGAATCCTCTTACTCCGACTCCTCAGTTTTTTTAGGCAGGACTCCTCTGACTCCTCAGTTTTATCAGGCAGGAATCCTCTTACTCCTCAGTTTTATCAGGCAGGACTCCATTGACTCCTCAGTTTTAATAGGCAGGACTCCTCTGACTCCAACTCCTCAGTTTTATCAGGCAGGACTTCATTGACGCCTCAGTTTTATCAGGCAGGACTCCTCTGACTCCGACTCCTCAGTTTTATCAGGCAGGACTCCTCTGACTCCTCAGTTTTATCAGGCAGGACTCCTCTGACTCCGACTCCTCAGTTTTATCAGGCAGGACTCCTCCGACTCCTCAGTTTTATCAGGCAGGACTCCTCTGACTCCTCAGTTTTATCAGGCAGGACTCCTCCGACTCCTCAGTTTTATCAGGCAGGACTCCTCTGACTCCTCAGTTTTATCAGGCAGGACTCCTCTGACTCCTCAGTTTTATCAGGCAGGACTCCTCAGTTTTATCAGGTAGGACTCCATTGACTCCTCAGTTTTAACAGGCAGGTTTCCTCTGACTCTGACTCCTCAGTTTTATCAGGCAGGACTCCTATGACTCCTCAGTTTTATCAGGCAGGACTTCTCTGACTCCTCAGTTTTATCAGGCAGGACTCCTCTGACTCCGACTCCTCAGATTTTTCAGGCAGGACTCCTCTGACTCCGACTCCTCAGTTTTATCAGGCAGGACTCCTCTCACTCTCAACTCTGACTTCTTCATAAATAGCCAATCAGATGCCATTTCTGTGACATCACAGGATCACATGGGGACGGTAAATAAGAGTTCTTTAATACGTAACTGCCACCCCATGCACCTCCTGGAGTTTTCACTCTTGCCAACAATACCCCTTTACGTGACCAAAAATCTGCAATTTTGCGTATTGGCATTTTTTTTGCACCTTAAGCGCTTACTGTATGAGATCAGGAATGCCATATAATTTATTAGTTCGGGCAATATTTATAGAAAACACAGGATAGCTTCTCCTTGCCAAATGTTCGTGTGTATGGGGAGGCAAGGCTCTCGGCAGGAGAGAGAACTGACAGCTGAACGATTATGACAGCTTGCCGCACATACTCCTTCCAGCGCACACACCACTATTTAATCAGAGTGTACCATTCTCCTTGTGTTTAAAAGGCCATAGCACTTGCATTTTTCCACCTAGAGACCCACATGAGCCCTTATTTTTTGCGTCACTAATTGTACTTTGCAATGACAGGCTGAATTTTTGCATAAAGTACACTGGGAAACCAGGAAAAAATTCTGCTGCAGCCGAAAGCATCCGAGTGCCCAGCCGGGATCAGCGTCATTTTGGCGAAGACCCCGGCAGGTGAAGGATGTGTCGATCGCTCCTCCGGGACAACGTCCCGGAGGAGCGATCCACCCCACTAGACACCAGGGAAGTGCTGGATCCGGTAATCTGATGCAGCTGTCATCTTTGACAGCTGCATCTGATTACTGTATTAGCGGGCACGGCGATCGGACCGTGCCCGCTAATACATGCGGCCCCGGGCTACACGCGGCACCCGGGACCGCGGCGGTTCAGAGCGGGGTCGCCGCGCTGCCCCGCTTTGAACACCTCTCGGGGACATATGACGTACAGGTACGTCATATGTCCCTAAAAGGTTAAAGTGTCACTGTCTTTAATTTATTTTTTTTGCAAAAATCAAAAAGTCCCCTTCCCTCTCCATAGGATAGACAGGATCTGACTGATGTCAAACAGTCGAGATTTCCTGATAATGAGCAGTGGATGAGAGAAAGGAGGGAGGGGACCTGGAAAAAGTCTTTTAGGGTGCCTTTACACCAGCGTAAATTACACTGCGAGTCGGGTAGGTCCTGGCAGATCACTTTCACTACATAGACACAGCGGTCTGAACGACCGCTGCGTGTATGTAATTTTGCCGGCCCCTTAACCCCTTCAGCTGCCGCCCGGCTTCTACTCCGCTCCCGCTCTGTATACATTACCTCTCCTCGCTGCACGGGTCCTGGCGTACTGCTCTCCAACCCGGCCAATCAGTGTGTTGCCCAGCCGCAGTCACTGATTGGCCGGACGGAAGAGCTGAAGGGGTTAAGGGGCTGACAGAATTACATACACGCAGCTAAAGTGATCTGCCAGGACCTGACAGACTCGCAGCGTAAATTACGCTGCGAGTCGGTACGTGTGAAGGCACCCTTAATGCAGATAATGGCATATTTGCCTAACAAACCCAATTACAAAGTTTCTTAAAATCGCCCTGACTATTAATTTTTTGCAAAAACAAAATTTAACAACAGTGAAAATCGTAGACTCACACACACCGGATCTGCAGCGGATTTCACGCTGCAAATTCGTAGTATGTAAGTGTCAGTCTCCTTAACCCCCCCACTGGCTGGAGTATACATTACCTGCTCCATGACCTGCTTGCTTAGGGGGCTCCTGATGTCTGGACGACCCGCTCAGCCAACAAGTGTCTGCCGCAAGGCAG
Organism: Dendropsophus ebraccatus; assembly: GCF_027789765.1. Classification (NCBI taxonomy): domain Eukaryota; kingdom Metazoa; phylum Chordata; class Amphibia; order Anura; family Hylidae; genus Dendropsophus; species Dendropsophus ebraccatus. The sequence goes on along the minus strand of NC_091455.1, from coordinate 147,014,712 downwards.
TACACTGATTGGCTGAGCTGGACGTCCAGGAAGACAGCAGGGCCCCTGCTCTAACTATCAAGAGCAGAGAAACCTTTAATCTTTGTAATTTAATCCCATAGATGTTGTGAGCAAATTGTTATTGTGGCATTTTAGTGGTTTGTGGGAACTTGTCACCCCAATAGCACCAGGTTGACGCAGTTGATCGAATGCAGATAAATTTCTATAGCAGTAGAGGGCGTAATGAAGGCCCCCAGGTAAGCCATACATTTATGGCTACTTGGGTTATCAATGTTATGTTGACAGGATAATACACTGCACTGTAATACTAGTACTACTAGTACTACAGTATATAATATTAGCGATCAGAAGATTGCATTTCAAAGTCCTTATGTGGAACTAATAAAAAGTAAAAATTACAGTTTTGGAAAATATAATTTAATACGAAAACAAATTACCCACCCCTTTCCCAAAAAGTACAACTAAACAATTTCCCCACACAAAATGATTTTAATAAAAACGTTAAAAAAACGCACCACATCCATACCGACCTGAACTATAATATTATCTTACATGGTATACACTATATAAAGAAAAAACTGCACCAGATTGGCTGTACTTTTTTAATTTTCTGGTAAAGAAAAAAATCCTATGGTTGGGTCGAGGAACCCATGGATTTTATGGGTCTTGAGTTCCCACAATCCTAAACTTCTAAACAGAATAAAACAAGTAGTTGGACTGTGGTTGAAGCGCTATAATACATCTTATAGCGTATATTTATTCACAATTACATATACGTGTATACATTAAACACAAACAAATATGTACAAACTAGGTGGTTATGATTATTTACAAGTGTTAGGGATGAGAGATGGGTCACCCCTGTTGCGCCCTGCCTATTGCTGGGGTGGGACCCCCTGGTTTAGGCGTCCCCAAACGTTAGGAAGGACTAACCCTATACTCGGGTTGTAGTTGTCTGTCCCGTCACTGATGTAAATGGTCTTGGGTATATTTAGATCAATACATGACGTAAACAATGGCAGGTATAGATATAGGTTGTCAATTATTGTTATGAAATCCCCTCTTCCGTTTTTCCAATGCATTTCCCTTGTTCTGTAGCGACAAGTTCCTCAAGAAATAGGAAGAGTGTTGGTAAATGTTTGGGATATGCCTTGATTCGGATGAAAGTCTGATCCAATAGAGGCTGATGTTCACATTCTGATGTTAATCACATCGGTGTATGTGTATTTGGGGGGGGGGGGTAACCCCAATGGAGATATGAGGGGAAGCCCCTAGACACTCCAATGTCCGTCAGGTAGCAAATCTGGGAGATGACCCCTAGGATATTAATTAGTCCAAAGTGATGTCCGGTCTACTCTAGTGTAGAAATCAGTTGTCCCTTCCTTGTGGCCTGGTATAGGTTCCTGAGAGCGATGCCGTCTGATAGAGTGTGGTCTGTGCTGAGGAAGGCTCGTCCACGTGTGTGGGCTTCTGCTGAGTGTCGGCCTGAAAAAGAAGGAAAAGAATTCAATCAAAAAGAAATGAAAAGGTTATAGCACTTGGCAACAATAAAGAAAAAAAAAGGAAAATTATTTGGTCATTAAGGGGTAAAAAAAAAAAGTACTTCTCATTAAAGGGTGTTCCCATCTGAGAAAGTTCCAAACCTCTGTCTCATGAACAAGGAACCTCAGTTTCTTTTACAATGGAGCGGTAGCTCCATTGTCGGAGCTATGAATAAAACCAATTACATTGTTCAGGTGTTTCTTCCCTAAAGGGCCTATTACACGGGTTGTCAGAGGAGCAAACGAGCGCTCTCAGCGCTCGTTTGCTCCTCGTTCCCCGCTCGCTGCCGCCGCTATTCAACGCGGTTGCAGCGAGCGGGAGGGGGGTGGTGGGGAGCTGCAGGGGGACTGCTCGAGTGATCGCTAGATTGTCCAGGAAGCCCATAGGATATAGCAGCGTCTGCTGCCGATGCTCCTATTCAACGGAGCGACGGCAGCAGATCGCTGCTATATCAGTCGCTTGTTTTTCAACATGTTGAAAAACAAGCGACTGCAACGATCAGCCGACATGAACAATGTCGGCTGATCGTTGCACTCTATTCCACGGGACGATTATCGTCCGTAGCAGCCGATATCGGCCGAATATGGGCGATAATCGTTCCGTGGAATAGGGCCTTAAGGGTCCATTTACACAGGAAGATTATCTGCCAAAGATTTGAAGCCAAAGCCAGGAATATATTTGAAAAGAGGAGAAATGTCAGGCTTTCCTTTATGACCTGATCTCCGATTATAGTCTGTTTCTGGCTTTGGCTTCAAATCTTTGGCAGATAATCTGTCAGATAATCTTTCTGTGTAAATGGACCCTTACAGAATGAATGAAGCAGTGAAGTGCATGCATGACCCAAAATTCCATTTTAAGGGGAGACTAAAGCCCTTGTTCTCATCAGACCCCCTGCGATCAACTAGTTAACTCTATCCTGTGGATTGTGGATAACGTTCTCATATGGGAATTAAGGCCCAGCTACAGACCTTTAGGCTATGTTTACACACAGTGAAATACGGTTTCAATTTTCTGTGAAGAATACAATGTATGAACAGGTGAAAAGCATGAAATTTTGAAAAAGCAGATCATAAATAATAAGAGTGTTCATTATTTGGATGGTCGTATCTAGTGATGAGCGAGTACTAAAATGCTTGGGTGCTCCTTACTCGAGATGAATATTTCCCGATATTCGAGTGCTCGTTTCAAGTAACGAACCCCATTGAAGTCAATGGGAGACTCAAACATTTTTGCAGGGGACCCAAGTTCGGTAGGGGGAAGTTCCTGTGAAAACCTGTCAACCTCAGAATGATGGAAACACAATGGAAATGGACAGGAAACAGCAGGGGCAGCATGTATGCATGCCTCTGAGGCTGCCTTATGGCACCATTATGCCTAATTCTGTGCAACAGCCTGGTAAAACAGAGGTAGGCATATGGACCACCCAAAAACTCAACCTGATACAGCATGGCAGTGAGAACACAGGGAACCATTAAAACAGAGGTAGCATATCATGAACCAGCCAAAAATTGGTTCAAAAAACAAGGTACAAGCGGTAGCCAGTCAGCCTTCCAAAAACTATACCAGACCTAGCATGGCAATGAGCACACAAAGAACCATTAAAAGTGAGTGAGGAAGCAAGTGAGCCTCCCAAAAATTAGGCCAGACACAGCATGGCATTGAGCACACAGAGAACCATTAAAAGTGAGTGAGGAAGCAAGTGAGCCCACCCAAAAATTGGAGTGAGTCCAGGGGCTTGGATATTTAGTGGACACGAACCCGGGTGCTGACAGCTAACTGGCTAGGCCAGCTGTCAGTCACCATCAAGGGTACACCTGATGCCTCTCGACCGGGGGTGGTGAGGCCCCGGCAACGGCTAGACCAAAAAAAAATAAAACAGCTGGCTGGTTGGCGGGGGCGCGATCGGCGGGCCCGCGGCAACCAGTCCCGCTCCTCCGCAGACGTAGTGTGACGTCAGAGCATGGCAGTGAGGACAGAGAGAACCATTAGAAGTGAGTGAGGAAGCAATTGAGCATCCCAATAATTAGGCCAGACACTGCATGGCGGAAGAAGACTTGGCTCTTGGCTGAGAATTGAAGGAAGAGGAGGAGAGGAGATAACAAGAATGTTCATGTTAAGCTGCTTTCTCCGCGTGGACAGCCAACAAGGAGGCAAGGGCAGGCACACCAGTAGTCAACATGGATGCCAGTTAAGGCCCAGCAGTAGCCAACAAGGAGGCAAGGGCAGGCACACCAGTAGTCAACATGTATGCCAGTTAAGGCCCAGCAGTAGCCAACAAGGAGGCAAGGGAAGGCACACCAGTAGTCAACATGGATGCCAGTTAAGGCCCAGCAACAAGGAGGCAAGGGCAGGCACACCAGTAGTCAACATGGATGCCAGTTAAGGCCCAGCAACAAGGAGGCAAGGGCAGGCACAGCAGTAGTCAACATGGATGCCAGTTAAGGCCCAGCAGTAGCTAACAAGGAGGCAAGGGCAGGCACAGCAGTAGTCAACATGGATGCCAGTTAAGGCCCCACAGTAGCCAACATAGAGGCAAGGGCAAGCACAGCAGTAGTCAACATTGATGCCAGTTAAGGCCCAGCAGTAGCCAACATGGAGGCAAGGGCAGGCACACCAGTAGTCAACATGGATGCTAGTTAAGGCCCAGCAGTAGCCAACATGGAGGCAAGGGCAGGCATACCAGTAGTGAACATGGATGCCAGTAAAGGCCCAGCAGTAGTCAACATGGATGCCAATGAAGGCCCAGCAATAGCCAACATGGAGGCAAGGGCAGGCACAGCAGTAGTCAACATGGATGTCCATTACTGCTCTGGTCAATCCTGCCTTAAAAACGGCTACAACATTGAAAAAAGGTAGAAGGTACTGGTGAAAGAATGGCATAGGACACCCCGTAAGATAAGATGACATCCATAGATAGTATGGTTAGAAATGGACAAGACAAGGAAGGTAAGGGCAGGCACAGCAGTAGTCAACATGGATGCCAGTAAAGGCCCAGCAGTAGTCAACATGGATGCCAGTTAAGGCCCAGCAGTAGCCAACAAGTAGCCTTCTACCCCCGGCACCCTTTTGATTTTCAATTTGACTTTAGCAGTTAGGTTAACATTCTATTGAAAATCTATGCAGGTGTACTACAAATCCCAGCAATACAGTGTAATACACACTAGTTTTGGGGGGCTGTACGGTACAATCTGGTAGTGGCTGGACCTATACACACACTCCGTGATACCCCCTTACAATGAGCAGTGAAGTTCTATGCAGCTGTACTACAAATCCCAGCAATACAGTGTTGTACACACTAGTTTGGGGGGGGGGGCTGTACAATAAAATCTGGTAGTGGCTGGAACTATACACACTCTGTGATATTTTAATGAGCAGTGAAGTTCTATGCAGGTGTACTACAAATCCCAGCAATACAGTGTAATACACACTAGTTTTTGGGGGGCTGTATGGTAAAATCTGGTAGTGGCTGGAGCTATACACACTCTGTGATACCCCCTTACAATGAGCAGTGAAGTTCTATGCAGGTTTACTACAAATCCCAGCAATACAGTCTAGTACACACCAGTTTTGGGGGAGCTGTACAGTACAATCTGGTAGTGGCTGGACCTAGGGATGAGTGAACTTTTGAAAAATTCGGTTTGATTCGATTCCCACGAACTTTCCTGAAGTTCGGATTCTTACGAACCTTGCAATAACAGCTGAATAATTGCAGCTACAATAGTGGGAGTGTGATAGGGTATAGTTTCGTGTAGTTGAGGTTGCTATTACAATGAAAAAAGTGGAAAAAATCAAAGTGCATAATTTAAAACGAATCCACCATTGTGCAATTAAATATACTGTTAAAATAAATATATATAAATAAATGTATATTTATATATATATATATTTATTTACAGTATATTTAATTGCAAAAGTATGGATTCGTTTTAATTCAATTATTGAACAATAAAAGTAAATTTATTACAACGAAAATGTGTTTTATTAATTAAAAATTAAGTATTACAGGAAGCTCTATTAAAGCCGTTAATTCATATTGCCAGTAATAGAGCTTTCTGTAATAATTAATACTTTACTTTAATTAAAACATCAAATGTTTCTTCTAAAGAAACATTTTGAATCATATGTGCACTCAGCTGATTGGCTGAGCGCACATATAATGAGCGGGTCCGCAGCACATTGACTTCATTGTGCTGCGGACCAGCAAAGAGAGAAGATAGAAGACAGAAGATCAAGACATCGGAGGGGTTTGGGGGTCAATGAGGGGTTTGGGGCTGTTTTTATTTGAATAAAAACCAATGGCTCTTCCCACCCTGGTGTTACCAGGCTGCTGTTGCTTGGTTTTTAACCCAGATGGTTATGAAAATAGGGGGGACCCTATGCATTTTTTTTAAATTATTTATTTATTAAAAAAAAAAAAACGCATAGGGCCCCCCCTATTTTCATAACCAGCTGGGTTAAAAACCAAGCAACAGCAGCCTGGTAACACCAGGGTGGGAAGAGCCATTGGTTTAGGCCCTTCCCAGCCTAAATATTACCAGCCTGCTGCCGCCCAGTCCAGGAGCACCAATTTTGACGCTCCGGGACCACTGGCACCCGGCTCTTCCCAGTACCCCTGGTGGCATTGGGTACTGGGGTAATAATGAGGGGGTTAGTGTTAGTCATTTTATACCGGCTAACACTAAGCCCCGACTTAGTAATGGATTCCGTCTATTAGACAGCTTCCACTACTAAGTCTATAAATTAAAGAAATAAAGACAAGACACAAGTGAAAAAATGTTTTTATTCAAATAAAAACACCCCCACACCCCTCATTGACCATTTTATTTAAAAAAAAATCCAAACAACCGCTGGTCATCGACGTAGTCCATCGAATGTGACGTAATCCACAGGATACCGATATCTAAAAAACAAAAAGGGAGAAACACAAAAAACACACAAACAGGAGCACAACACCCATCATTGTGAGCGGTCTTGTGCTCCTTACAGTATGCAGCATCTTTACAGATCGCTGCTTACAGTCTGGCCCCCAAGGGGTTAAGGGAGGATGTATTGCATCCCCCTTAACCCCTTGGGGGCTAGACTGTTGTCAGACTGCACCCATACCAGCAATGAAGGGGTTAAGTGACCCCCCCTTCCTTGCTGGGATGGGTTCAGTGCAGGGGAGGGGGTGGGGAGAGCTTTATACTCGCTCTCCGATGTCTTGATCTTCTATCTTCGCTGGTCCGCAGCACAATGAAGTCACTGTGCTGCGGACCCGCTCATTATATGTGCGCTGAGCGCTGAGTGCACATATGATTTAAAATGTTTCTTCTAATAATGCTATTGTGATAACATAATTAGAAGAAACATTTGATGTTTTAATTAAAGTAAAGTATTAATTATTACAGAAAGCTCTATTATTGGCAATATGAATTAACGGCTTTAATAGAGCTTCCTGTAATAGTTAATTTTTAATTAATAAAACACATTTTCGTTGTAATAAATTTACTTTTATTGTTCAATAATTTAATTAAAACGAATCCATACTTTTGCAATTAAATATACTGTAAATAAATATATATATATATATATATATATATATATATATATATATTTATTTATATATATATATATTTATTTTAACAGTATATTTAATTGCACAATGATGGATTCGTTTTAAATTATCGAAAAACAAAAGTGACTTTATTACAACGAAAATGTGTTTTATTAATTAAATATATTAACCAATACAGAGATAGGCATTATTGCAGAGGATCGCTAACCCTGGTAATACCGATTCCTGTAATACTGTTTCCCTGCTTTCCCAGATGCATTCCAGAGGTGTTTGCATCACTTTTTAAAGATGTCTTGGATGTCTTTGATTACAGTGTAGTACCCACTAGTTTAGGGGGGGCTGTATGGTACAATCTGGTAGTGGCTAGACCTAGACACTAGGGATGGTCCGAACCTGCCGAGGTTCGGGTTCATACGAACCCGGACTCTCGGCAATGATTCCCGCTGTCTTAAACCTCTGTGAAGAGGGTGGATACAGTGGGAGGACTGCCTGGAAAACCGGGATATAGCCACAGCCATAGGCTGTATCCCAGTTTTCCAGGCGGTCCAGCGGGAATCATTGCTGAGAGCTCGGGTTTGTACGAACCCGAACCTCAGCAGGTTCGGATTATCCCTACTAGACACACTCTCTGACACCCCCGTCCAATGAGCAGTGAAGTTCTATGCATGTGTACTACAAATCCCAGCAATCCAATGTAGTAGTACAGCAGCACCACCAGCCCCCAAATAAAAAAAAGAGTACACTGAGCACTTCTTAGGGGTGTGTATGCAACACCTAATGTCCCCTTTCTGCCAGCAGCCGATCACCACAGTGTGCTGGTTAAATCGTGGTAGCAGCACTGCAACTCCCAGCCAGCAGTCTGTAGTAATACTATTAAAAAACGCTTTTAAGCCCTGAAAAGGGCTGTTTGTTTATATTGCTAGTACATACCCTTGAACAAAAAATGTAATAGCCGATATTCTACCCCGGCATAAAGCAAGTGCAAATGTAATATATGTGGGGATGTCCTACTGGGTGCTACAACAGCAAAACGATACATATACACCTACAAAAAAATACTGTACCCAGATATAATATAGTCACAAAAGAATTTTTTATTAATCACAAATTTTTTTTTATATAAAATGCAATAAAAACGCGAAATTAATCAGAACAGATGATTACAGAAAACACATGGGTAATGGATGGAATGGAGTCACTCATTGGTTAGAGCCGGGAATAGGGGATATAAAAGATCAGATCTAGCAATATGGCGCTACCCCTCGAGAAAGGCGTGTTGCCGAAACGCGCGTCGGGGCGCACCTCATGGGTATTGTGTGAACCAGCATCTTAGGTAATGTTTCAGTAATGGGGCTCTCTATGACATTGTTTTATGGTCTTTTGGTACATGTTGTTTACTGTAATGAACCCCTGCTGAATATGTAGATTTTATTTATTGTGCCAGGCACTTTATTTGTAGCACTTGCATTTTTGCACATTCTTGTTACATGCCGGCACCTTAGTACATGCACTTTACCCATGTGTTTTCTGTAATCATCTGTTCTGATTCATTTCGCGTTTTTATTGCATTTTATATAAAAAAAAAAATTGTGATTAATAAAAAATTCTTTTGTGACTATATTATATCTGGGTACAATATTTTTTTGTAGGTGTACTAGTATATTCCCTGCCTACTGGAACGCTAAATCCTACACTGACACTCTCCCTGACCAGCAGCAGCTCTGTCCCTGATCTCTCACAGCATGCGTCTGAAGCGAGCACTGCCGGCGCCGAGTTTTATATGGCAGGGTCATCTGATCTGGCCAACCAATCGCTGCTATCGACATGTATGGGTCCCACGTCATCGCAGGATGTACCAAAGAGTCTCCTGCATGTTTATTGGCTGAGAAATAGCGGAAACAGATGATGAGATTTTCTCGAGTATCACAAGATGCTCGTCCTAGTAATGAGTACCATCGAGTACCCTAATACTCGATCGAGTACCAAGCTCGGACGAGCATGCTCGCTCATCACGAGTCGTATCCAATTACACCTATCATTCTATACAGTACAGTTTGTGCTCGCCAATTTGACCTCAATGACTGTATTTTTTACCTCAAAATCATGTCTGTATTTTACGGCATGTAACAATATCCTTAGTTATAACATAGGTCTTCTTTCTCTCTATGAACAGCAAAATAGTATGGTGCCATAAAATGGTAAACAATCTTTCCTGAATACTCTTTGGATTATTCTTACCTCTATTCTTTCTCTTTACACAACCATGGATACCATATAGTATGTTCATATCCTTGCACACAGCTGCCAGGATTTACAGCTGCCACAAAAGGGTTTTAACTGCGTATTTCAGCACTCAATGAGATGCAGTGAGCTCCCTCTTATGGTTGTTTAAAGAATTTTTTCATGCAGTATTTTTGGGAAAAAGTCCTTCTGTTATATTTTCCATTCTACTTCCACTTTTGGATTTTTCCACATTTTTTTATCACCCACTTTTTCAACATATCGCCGTTACAGTGCCGCAGTGATTCAAACTGTTTCCCCGCTCCTGGCATGATATTGATACATCATGCAGTGCAGTAAAACAGTCCAGGACAGGCATTCTCTGTCTTTGTTTGTGGCAGCCATACTTTACATTGTGTGCACAATTATTTTCTATGGCCACTGTTCACTGAATACACTATACACATGGCCGTTGTTGCACTGAAATCGATGCAAACCTATTGATTTTCATTTAATTGATTTTCACTGAAAAGAATGGTCGTTGTTAATAAAATTAATTTGTTGTATGAACATGGCCTACCATGGGTCTTTTGTTTAATTCTCCTCTGAGAGAAGGTTGAAAATGGAAGTGTATTGTCTATAGCTCCTCGGCTCCTCCCTCTCTTGAAAGAGAACACATCATCCTCTGTCAGATGAGGCATGGCTGCATCTTATGCTGGGTTTACACGGAACGATTATCGTGCGAATTTGCACGATAACGATCAAATTCGAACGATAATCGTACATGTAAACGCAGCGAACGATCACACGACGAGCGAGAAATCGTTCATTTTGATCTTTTAACATGTTCATAAATCGTCGTTCGTAGTTTGCAACAAATTCGCCGATCGTTCCATGTAAACAGTCGTCGCGCGATAGTCCGGCCGCCCGGCCCCCCGCTCGCAGCCCGGCCTCCCGCTCATCGGCAGCCCCCTGCGCCGGCTCGATCGCCACCCCTGCCGCTGCTCCGATCGACGCCGCCGCTCCGATCGCCACCGCTCCGATCGCCCCCGCCGCGACCATACTTTACTGACTCCGCGTAGCAGGTCTTCCACATCCCCGACTCCCCTCTTCAGCGCATTGATTGGCTGAAGGGATGAGCTGGGAATTTCAAATGGCTCCTCTTCAGCCAGTCAGTGCTGCCGTGCATTGATTGGCTGAAGAGGGGAGACGGGAATTTCAAACGGCTCCCCTTCAGCCAATCAGTGCTGAAGAGGAGCACTGATTGGCTGAAGAGGAGCCGTTTGAAATTCCCGGCTCATCTCTTCAGCCAATCAGTGCACTGAAGAGGGGAGCCGGGGATTTGAAGACCTGCTACGCGGAGCAGGTAACGTATGCTCGTGGGCGGGGCGGCGGGGGCGATCGGAGCGGCGGCGATCGGAGAGGGGTGGCGATCGGAGCGGCAGGGGTGGCGATCGGAGCGGCGGGGGTGGCGATCGGAGCGGCGGGGATGGCGATCAGAGCGGCGGGGATGGCGATCGGGGCGGCGCAGGGGGCTGTGGTTGAGCAGGGGGGCGGGCAGCGGCCAGGTCGGGCTCCGGGCGCACGATTGCAAAACGACTGCAAAACGATTTTTCTGTACGATATGTCGTACCGTCTAAACGCTGATCGTTATAGAAAAAAAATCGGTACTTCGAAATCGTTAATCGTGCGATCGGGCCAATAATCGCCTCGTGTAAACTTAGCATTATGGTGCGTTTACAAAGGCAGATTTATCTGACAGATTTTGGATGCCAAAGCCAGGAATGGATTTGAAAACAGGAGAAATCTCAGTCTTTCCTTTATGACCTGTTCTCTGTTTATAGTCTGCTCCTGGTTTTGGCTTCCAAAATATGTCAGATAAATCTGTCTGTGTAAACGCACCATTAGGCTATGTTCACACTACGTAAGTTTCCGGCCGTATCGCGTTCCGTGAATAAGCAGCCGGAGACTTACGTAGTTTGCGTATAAATAATGTAAAGTATACGATGTACGGCGGCACAGTTCACACTACGTACGAACTTACGCCCGGATCGTACGCGGCGCCGTGAAAAATGAACCAGACCATTGTTTGCGGGCGAAAATGCCGTAACTTACGCCCGTAGCGTTACATGCGGTCCTGTACGTAGTGGTGATTTCTTCATTTTTGCAGCTTTTTGTGCCGATTCAAAAGGTTCTGTGGGGTGTCCAGGGCTAGGCGAAGATTTCCAAGTAAAAGACCGCTGTCAGATCGCTACGTAGGGCGCTCGGGAAGCGTAAGTAGACTACGGGCGTAAGTTCGCGGTCCGTACGTAGCCGGCCGCAAGTAGCGTAAATCTCTGGCCGGAGTTTACCGCGTATATGTCCGGCCGCGAAAATATGCAGCCGGACATATATGCAGTGTAAACATAGCCTTATGCTAAGTGTACACGGAGCGATAATTGCCCCGATCGCACAATTAACAATTTCGAAGTAACTGGGGAGCGATCAGAGCGGCGGGGGGGGGGCAATCGAGTCGGCGCAGGGGGCTGCGGATGAGCGGGGGGCCGGGCGGGGCAGCTGGCGGCGCGCGGCCGGACTATCGTGCGACGACTGTTTGCACGGAACGATTGGCGAATTTTTTGTGATCAACGAACGACGTACGATTATCGTTCGAATTCTATCGTTATCGCGAAAATTCGCCCAATAATCGTTTCGTGTAAACGTAGCATAATGCTGCTTTCTTGGACCAGATCCCACTGTCTTCTCTCACCCCCCCGCAAGCTGAGGCCCTTGATGCTCCCCTTACGGTTGAGGAGATAGTGGAGGCTATTAAATCTATGCCCTTGGGGAAGACACCGGGTTTGGACGGTCTAGTTATAGACTGGTATAAAAATAATGCTGAGATGATGGCCCCTTGCCTCCTGGCTATGTACGGGGAATCCTTAGAAGTAGGCCGACTCCCACGATCACTCCGGGAAGCCCTGATAGTTCTGCTCTTAAAGCCGGGCAAAGACCCGCTGTCCCCCTCATCGTACAGACCTATTTCCCTCCTCACCATTGATGTTAAAATCCTGGCTAAGGTGCTGGCGGTGCGGCTTAATGGGGTAGTGCACTCGGTGATACATCCCGACCAGACCGGGTTCATGCCGGGTAGAGCCACAGATATCAATATCTCTCGTTTATTTATGAATGTATCAGCTAGTACGTCGGACGCTGTCCCTGGGTATGTGCTCAGTCTTGATATTCACAAGGCCTTTGACTCTGTTGAGTGGCCTTATCTGTGGTCTCTGCTCGGTAGGATGCGGTTTGGTCCGCGGTTTCGGGCTTGGGTTCGGCTGTTATATGTGGAGCCCACAGCCAGAATCCGCACTAACCTGGATATCTCCTCCTCCTTCTCTCTTGGGCGAGGGACTCGGCAGGGTTGCCCGTTATCTCCCCTACTTTTTGCCATCGCTATCGAGCCGCTGGCGGCGGCAGTCCGGGCCTCGCCCTCTGTCAAGGGCCTTCAGAGAGGGTCAAAAATGGAGAAGGTGTCGCTGTATGCAGACGATACCCTAGTCTACCTTGCAGATGTGGGATCCTCTCTGGTAACGCTAATGTCACTTATCCACGACTTCGGTGCAATCTCTGGCTTGATGGTGAACTGGTCTAAGTCGGTCCTCATGCCCCTGTCAGCCTCTCTCCCCTTGCCCGTTACCTTGCCGGATGGGCTTCTAGCGACCCGCCAGTTCCGGTACCTGGGGGTGGAGGTCACCGCCTCCATAGATAGCTATATGCCGCTGAACCTTACGCCTCTTCTGTCAGCCACTGACCTTCGTTTACAAAAATGGGGGCCCCTGCCACTCTCTTTACTGGGTAGGATAAATATCTTTAAAATGATCTTTCTACCTAAATTCCTCTATCTCTTCCATGCTTTCCCTGTCTTTCCTCCCAGGCAGTTCTTTGCAGCTTTAACTAAGATTCTGAGATCCTTCTACTGGCAAGGCGGGTCTCCAAGAATTGGATACTCTCACCTCCTAGCGCCCAAGCATCAAGGGGGCCTGGCTGCTCCCAATATGTACCACTACTTCCTGGCCTCTCAGCTAGTGTATGCTAATTGGTGGTTGGATCTGGACCTCAGCAATGCAGCGGTGGCGTTGGCCGGGGCGTTGGTTGGGTCTTACGAGGGCCTGACGAACACCCTTTATAGATACACGCCCTCTTCGCCCTGGCTGCCTCCTTTGGCTACGGTGCAGAAGGTGTGGATGATTGTACAAAAACAGAGGCCTTCTTTGCCCCTCTCTCCCCGTACCCCTCTGTGGCTTAACCCTAATCTTCCAGAACTCATGGGTTTGCAGGGTGCGGTTCTTTGGGGGAAGCATGGGGTTCGTTATTTGTCCCACATTTTTTCCTCTGATAATGTGTTCCGCCCCTTCTCTGACATGTGTGAGCTGTATGGGGTTCCGAACTCGGCATTTTTTCATTATTTACAGCTGAGGCATGCTGTTCGTTCTCAGTTCGGCAGCCTTGCGGTTCCCCTGGAGTTCACACAGGCGGAAAAGCTCCTGGGTTCCCCTGACCTGGAGAAGCCCCTGACGCTTAGTTATCTGATGTTGAGCCCAGAAGATTCGTCCCCTTTCCAGAGGGCGTACGAGAGATGGGCGGTAGATATCCCCTCCCTGGGCGATCAGCAGTGGAAAGAGGTGGTGCATACCTATTACCCTACCGTAGTCAGTGCTAGAGACCGGTTGATCCAGTTTCGCTTTCTAATGCGTACCTACTACACACCTGAGAGACTCAGAGAAATGGGAGTGTCCCCTTCAGATACGTGTTTCAAGTGTATGTCAGATGTCAGCACCTTCATGCACGCTGTGTGGTCGTGCCCTAAAATACAATCCTTTTGCCAGTCCGCCTTGCAATTTCTGTCCAACCACTTTGATTTTCCTTATGTTTGTACCCCTTCTGTGTGCCTGCTGGGTCTTATCAATGGAGTCACGCAAAATAAATACTATAGAGTATTCATCAGATTTCTTTTATTCTGTGCCAAAAAAATTATTGCCATGGAGTGGAAGTGTACCGATGCCCCCTCCCTGGCCCGCTGGAAACAGCTGGTTAATAAGTATGTCCCGCTATACGAGGCCCTCTATGAACATCGCAAGTGCCCCCAAAAATGTTTTGTCTTTCTGTGGGGCCAGGTACTCCCACCTACCCTCTAGTAGTCCAGGTTCTGTATGGCGTATTACAACTGTTATCCTTCACTACTTTGGCATTGCAATCTGTCTAAACTTGTAACCTATAACACCTTCAGATGTATCTTTGTTTATCATGTGGTGGGCGGATTGTGCCTGGCTTCTCTTTTGTATGGTTATGTTTTTTCTGTGAAAAAAGTTTAAATAAATTCTTTAAAAAAAAAAAACGTAGCATAATGCTAAGTTTACACTGAGCGATAATTGGCCCTATCGCACGATTAACGATTTCAAAGTAACAATTTTTTTTTTATAACGATCAGCGTTTAGACGGTACGATATATCGTACGGAAAAATCTTTTGCGATCGTTTCGCGATCGCGCGCCCGCAGCCCGGCCCGCCCGCAGCCCGCCCCCCCCCCCGCTCGCAGCCCGGCCCCCTGCTCATCCGCAGCCCGGCCCCACAGTCAACCGCAGCCCCCTGCACCGCCCCGATCGCCACCCCCGCCGCTCCGATCGCCGCCGGCACCGCTCCGATCGCCCCCCTGCCGCCGACGCTCCGATCGCCCCGATCGGAGCGCGGGGGTGGCGATCGGAGCGGCGGGGGTGGCGATAGCGAAACGATCACAAAACGATTTTTCCGTACGATATATCGTACCATCTAAACGCTGATCGTTATAAAAAAAAATCGGTACTTTGAAATCCTTAATCGTACTATCGGGCCAATAATCGCCTCGTGTAAACTTAGCATTAGCTCTTAGCTTTAGGCCGACCCCCAAGTGTTGTTCCCATCCCTTACTATTTTCATCACCCCAATGAATCAGAAGTGACCCCATTTTACAACCCTTAAAAAATTCATCTAGGGGTGATAGGTGCATTTAGACCCTACAGGTGTTGGATGAGTTTTTAGCAGTGGGCCATAAAAGTAAAAATATTGATTTTTCCAGTAAAAAATTGTCTTAAAATTTCTCATTTTCACAAAGAACATAGGGGATTAAATGGGTTTTCTGACTGCAGAACACAGCTGAAGCTGTCTGCTACCCAGCGCTCACTAAGATTCTACATCTCGGAAGTAAGCCTTCCAAAATGTGAGGGGATGGGGCTAAGTTTTCGAAAACTGAATGTGCCGCTGATGGCGCAAAGTGAAAACTGCAATTTTTCCACAGCCATTTCTGTGCCCAGCTTGTGTCACTGGAGATGCACACCCCATAAATGTAGGCCTCTTTGGAAAATGTGTCCGTGACCCATAAATGAATATGCAGTTTTTAGTTGGACAAATTTGGCACTAAAATCATCTTTGGCCGGATTCTGTTACTTATATTGGCCTTCTGCATGTGGCAATTTTGTTTTATTATTAATGCCTTCTAGGAGCCATAACTATCTTTTTTTATCAGTATAGCTGTATGTTTTTTTGTGGAACAAATTGTATTTTTAATGACCCAATATGGGAGGGAGGGGTTTTGAGAGGGAAAATCAAACAAACAGCAATTATGTATTTTTTTAGTTCTATTTATGGTATTGTCTTAGTAACATTGAGGGTACAAACACACACACCGTATACGCTGCATTAAATCTGCACCATCAAATCTGCTGCAGATTAGATCTATATAACTGAACACAGCATTAAATCTGCACCATCAAATCTGCTGCAGATCTGCTGCGTATCTGCTGCGTATACGGTGTGTTTTTGTACCCTTAGGGTGCGTTCACACCTACAGGATCTGCAGCTGATTTTCTGCAGCAGATTTAAGTTAAATAACTGAACACAGCATCAGATTTGATGCTGTGTTCAGTTATTTAACTGAAATCTGCTGCAGAAAATCAGCTGCAGATCCTGTAGGTGTGAACGCACCGTTTGAATTAGATCATTATCGTGCAGGTTCGCACGATAATCGTTCCGTGTAAACCCAGCATAAGGCTATGTTCATACCGCGTAAGAGGCCGCGGTGCGCGCCCGCATCAGGACTCTCATAGCACACAATGAAGCAAGCAGCTGGAGCAGCTCGCTTCATTGTGTGAACTGACAGGTCTTTCTGCGGCCGCAATTCAGTGAAGTGGAGCCGCATGGGATCCCGGCCAGAGCGTATACGCTGTGTATACGATGCGTATACGATGTGTAATTAGATGCTGGGAGCGGGGGAACTGTATTCATAAGCGCCGCTCCGGTACTGGCATTCCACGTCCGTGTTCCGTTAGGAACACGAAACGTGGGAATGCAGCCTAAGGCTGGGTTCACACTATGTTTTTGCAAAAAAACGGATGGAAAAACAGATGCATGTGTGTGCATCCTTTTTAACATTGAATTCCATTATTTAAAAAAAAATGGATCAGAACGGATCCGTTTTTTTTAACGGACACAAAAATGAGGTCGACTACGTTTTTGTGTACGTTATAAAAACTAATCCGTTTGGACCCTTCTATCTTTTAAAATGGAATTCAATTGAAAAACGGATTAAAACGGATGAAAAGAAACGAATTGCAAAAACATAGTGTGAACCCAGCCTGTAGATAGAAAAATGAAAGCGCTATGGTTCTTAGACGAGGAGGATGAAAAAACATAAATGCAAAAATCTAAATTGGCGTGGTCATATGGGTTATTTTTGGCTGGGTCATGAAGAGGTTAATGACAAATAAAGAACAGCATTTGTTATTAAATGATGGCCATTTCAGCTGTGTGTGAACATAGCCTTTCTGTGTTTGAATCCATTCCTGGTTTTGGTTAGAAAATACTGAGGCTGCATTCACACATGCCATGTTCTGTCTATGAAACATGACTGCGCAGCTCTGTCATTACAGCGCTCCGGCGCTTCAAAAAGTTTCCCTGCTGCCAGCATGATGTTGATAAATCATGCTGTACAAGAAAACAGACCAAGGTTTGCATTCAACATTCGTGTCGTCTGTTTCGAGGACAGAACGCTGGACATGTGAATGCAGGCTAAGCACTGCGGCTGCTGCATGTGGAGGAAGCACACGTGGGAAAATGCACCATGAGAACCCAGCTATAGGGTGCCTTCACACCTACCAACTCGCAGCGTTAATAACGTCCTGCTCTCCCGCCCGGCCAATCAGTGGCTGCGGCAGGGCAACACACTGATTGGATGGGCGCGAGAGCAGGACGCCGGGACCCCGTGGAGCCAGGAGGTATGTATACAGAGCGGAGCGGGAGGCGGCCGGCATCAGAAGGGGTTAAGTGGCCGGCAGATTTACATACACGCAGCGGTCGTTCAGACCGCTGTGTGTATGTACTGACAGTGATCTGCCAGGACCTAGCCGACTCGCAGCGTTATTAACGCTGCGAGTCAGTAGGTGTGAAGGAACCCTAAGGGTAGCTTCACACGTACTGTATCGCAGCGGATTTGATGGTGCAGATTTGATGCTGTGTTCAGTTATTTAGATGAAATCTGCTGCAGATCTGCACCATCAAATCCGCTGCCATACGGTACGTGTGAAGCTACCCTAAGGGTGCGTTTACAAGTACAGGATCTGCAGCAGATTTGATGGCCCAGATTTGAAGCTGTAGATTTGCTTTGAATCTGCAACTTCAAATCTGGGCCATTAAATCTGCTGCGGATCCTGGACATGTGAATGCACCTCTATAAATACTCCATACAAATGCGCTTGCAATATTTCATCTAGGTGCCCCAGCTGAAAAACAGAACTGGCAACAATTCTCCCCTTCAGGTATCCACTATCCCCAGATCCATGTCTTTCTTCTGATCAGCTACAACCTATACTCCATTCTCATCATCTGCCACCTAATTGGCCCTAAGGTCTTGAGCTGGATAATGTATAAATGTGTCCCAGGTGTTGGAGGAGTGGTGGAAAGTTAGTTGTGCTTTTGAATGTAGCCAGGTAAGGTTTTCCCTTGTAGCTGCTTGTATGTAGTGGTTTATCTTGAGGGATTTATTGAAATCGGTTGATTTGGGATGACACTTATACTGAGTGTAAATTAAAAGCTGTGCTAGTCATTCTTGTCAGAGGACTTAATGGATGTTGGTAGATTTGTTTGTTGTGTTATAGCTTGTTGAGACCCTATTGCTTAGAATAGTTGCACAAACATGTCAGAATCCCCCATGATCCTAGGTGCAGTTAGGAATGTGTGGCTGTGCTCTTTACTCTGGCCATCTCAGTGCCCATCTTCTGCAATGAGGGAGTGTAAGTGGTGAGATGCACACTTCTCACAGCAATCTCTAAAGATTGTGGGGGTCTCTGCACTGAGACCCTGACTGATTGACAACTTTTGGTATGTCTGTGTAAGACTTTTAGTTTTGTAAGATCTTTCAGTAGTTAAGTGCTTGTGTTCCCCTCTGACCCCATCTGCTGCTGCATAGCTTACAAAATCATGTGACCTGCATTCTACAGCTTTAACAATATGGTAATCCCCACTAAATGCTGCTGCTTTTATCATTTTAAGACTGCATTTAAAGGGGTTCTCCATGACTGATTTTTCCCAGAAACTTTTACAGTGAAGTTCTATTGAAGTGGGGACAGGTGTGATGCAGTTTTTGCAAGAAAGTAGCTGTGCTTTTCCTAGCCCTGGATAACCCCTTTAACTTTAAAAAGTTTTATAGATGAGGCTATTGAGCAACTGAAAGAGGTTGTTTTATCAGAATTTCTCAATGAGGCACTGGGGGAAGAGGAGCAAGGGCTGCCTGGAGTGGCACCTGGTGCAAACAGCTGACTTTACCATGGAAAGACAGTGCTCTTATTTCAGGCACCTTGAAGGGGCCCTCACTCTAAGGGTCCTATTACACCAACAGATTATCTGACAGATTTTTTGAGCCAAAGCCAGGAATGGACTATAAACAGAGAACAGGTAACAAAGGAAAGACTGAGATTTCTACTCTTAAAATCCACTCCTGGTTTTGGCTTACAAAAATCTGTCAGATAATCTGTTTGTGTAATAGGACCCTAAGAGCATGTCCTAGCAAGGTATATAAATTAAAGGGGGTTATCCAATGCTACAAAAACATGCCTACTTTCCCCCTCTTGTCTCCAGTTCAGGTGTGGTTTGCAATTAAGCTCCATTTACTTTAATGGAACTGAGTTTCAAACCCCACCCAATCTGGAAACACGAGAGGGGCAAAAGTGGCCATGTTTTTGTAGCACTGGTCAACCCCTTTTAAAGGTGTCTTTTGTCAGTTTTTTTTTTAAAGGAAACTTGTTTTATAGTGTAGTAACAGGATCAGGTCTTAAAAGGCATACCTGTTTACATTTTTTGAAGGGGTACTCTGACATCAGTTGTAAAAAAAATAAATAAAATGGGGGCTGGTCAGAGAAGGTAACCCCCCCCCCCACACACACACACACACACACACACTTTAAAGGGGAACTATCAGCATATTAGAGGACTCTAACCTGCTGATAGCCCCCTGTAGCACGGGGGACACTGAGGAGGAAAGTAGGTGTCGTGCCAGTTCCACATTGTTAGTTGGGGTTAACTCCACTCCAGAGCGTCATCTGGCCTGCCCCTTCTAATGATGATCAATGGAGGGATGGATTACTCGGCAGTGCTCCTAATGGTGCTGTGGAACAGAGTTTACCCCGACTTATAGTGTGAGACCTGCTCCGAGGCGGAAGATAAGACAGTGAGACACATGGCTTACTCCTCAGCGTCCCCAGTGCTATAGGGGGATATCAGCGGATTAGATTTGTCTAACTTGCTGACAGTTTCCCTTTTATTTCACTAACAAACTACTTGTTGGTATCATAGATTTCCCTATTGACTGTCCGCTCCCACCTCCCACAGCACTTCTAACTAAAAAGGCATGTAGTCAACTATGGTTTTTATTGTGGCGTTAGTTTGTAAAATCGTTAAGTGTGAAGAATCAAGACTGGCGAATGTTTGCAGTGCCTTTATAAGGTACAAATAATCTGATGCTTGGTGTGTTGGAGAGACCAAAAGTGTGTTTTTTTGCAGTGTTTAACTAGTGAAAACTGATGTATGTGGAACAATATCTGTGGCATTCACCCATGGTTTGTTTACACCTGTTTAGAAAAAAATGAACGCTGCAGCACCTCCGCCAGAAAATGGGCAGTATTCCACATCCCAACAGAGACCCTTCTTTTATGCACAGCCAACAGCACAACTACCTTTCCCGAATCCTTGGTATTTGAGCCAACTGTACAATCCATACTGCATCCCTGGACCAAGTAAGCACAGTCTTATTCTTCTAAGCCTTCTTTGAGACACACATCTTGTATTTTTATTAAGAATGCCAACATGTAAGTTGGAAGTCTGATAGAAAACCGCCACTTATTCTTGAAGAGAGGGGGAAAAAAGAAAATGATGCTGGGTAAAAATACAGCATACTTGCCTGCCCCTCATTCCTCCGGTGCGCTCCCATCTACTTCTTCATTCCCGACTCTGTTAGCCGGGAGTGGGTAAGTATGGTGTCTATTTTACCAGCATGGTGTGGAAGTAGTTACAGAAAGCTTGAAGCCAAATTAAAATCTGCTGTGAGAATGCAGGGCTTTAGACTTTAATGGTAACAAGTATCACAGTGAATTTGCTGCGGTATGCACAGCATGAAATCTGCAAACTTTGTACATGTGAAAATACCCTTAGGGTAGCTTCACACACACTGTATCCATGCAGATTTGATCTTAATAACTGATCACAGGATCCTGTATGTGTGAATGCACCCTAAGGGCCAGATCACACTGAGGAAACTCGGCACAATTCCACGGTGGAGCTCTCTGCCGTGGAATCCAGCCGCGCTCAGTGTCCTGCTTTGAGTGAATGGGAGAGCGCGTGCATGTCCGCTGCCTGCGCTCTAAGAACTAACATGTTCATTCTTTGAGCGGAGAGGGAGTGGACGAGCACACGCTCTCCCATTCACTTAAAGCAGGACACTGAGCGCGGCGGGATTCCATGGCAGAATTGAGCCTTGTTTGCTCAGTGTGAACTGGCCCTAAGGGTAGATTCACACATACAGCATAGCAGCAGATTCCACGCTGCCATACTCTGTAGGGTTACTGTCTTACTGGCTCTGCATTCTGGTAGTGGATTTTCATTCCATTGCAAGAATGTAGCCACTGTCTACCTTACCAATCAGCTGCCATGCTTTAAACAAGCTAATAATTTACCTGCCCACGCTCCCGCCTGCTTCTTTAGCTTCCGGGTTACTGATGTCTCGCTCAGCTGTGGTGGGATGTCTGTAAGCCAAAGAAGCAGGCGGGAGCATGGGCAGGTAAAGTATTGGCTTGCATAAAGCCCATCAGGTAATGGGTTTAATAGGCAATGGCTACATTTGAGCCATTTAATGGAGCTATAGGCCATAACAGGACAGAGTATTGCTGTGAAATCCACTGCAATACAATACATGTGAATCTACCCCTTACCCTTGAGGAAATGTCATGTGTGAATCCAGCCTGAGAAGTTTTTGTAATGGATGTAATACGTGGAAGTGTTGCATGTTTTCACAATTTTTTTTTTTTTTTCCCCCCCTCCAGGCTATAGAGGAGGCAATCCTTATTTCCCCTACTACTCTGTTGCACTTCATGAATACCCTGGGTTTTATGTTCCCCAACATCAAATGAATGTCAGAATGAGTAGAAGACCTCATTTTAATCCCCATCCACCCTCCCCTATGTTTTACCATGCCACACGATTTAGGCATTACAGCAGTCCAGGAAGAAGAACAGAAACTAAAGAAACTCAGACGGACCCAAGGCAGCCAGAATACATAACCAAAAAGCACATGGGTACAGAAAGTAAAGAAAAGGATGCAGAAAACTTGGTATCCCATTCCTCTGGCATTAGCACAGAGAATGAAAATAATTTGGAGAATGTTGAAATGACAATCTTGCCAGCTCCTGTAATGCCAGAAAGGGACTTTCACAAAAATTCTTGCAGTCCGTCACAGTACCGCAACATGCCTCCAGGAAGCTATGCCTATGAGAAAGAGGAGGTAAGAATAGAGTATGGAAGTGGTTCTCCTGCTGCCATACAGATGTGGAAGTCTTATAAAGAAACAATTCCAATATATGATGTGGCAGTTGTTAAAGACATACCAGAAAATGTAGTACAGAGTGATCTATTTTGTGAGGGTGTACTGTATAGCCCTCGTGCAGAAGAAGAGATTGCAGTACAGAGTGTGTCTTTTTCAAACAAAGAGGAGAGTAAGCAGTCTCCATCTTCTAAACTCTTAAGTCTAGATGGTGTGCAAGAATCAGAAACTCAGACCCTTATTACACAGTCCAGGGAGTCAAGTAAACAAGCCAAACAGAATACTAAGAACTCTGTGGAGTGTGAACCTAAGTCTGTGTTAGTGGATCAGGTTAAAGTAGTTCAGCAAGCTGATGACCCGGAGAACTCTGAAGGAAATGATACTTCTAAAGAAAGCGACAACGAGGAACCCTTAATTGGTCCAGATATATGTACTGAGAAAGTTTCAAACCAGTCTGTATGTAATGGTGAGGTCAAGGTAACAAATAGCAGTGTATGGGCTGAAGACTCGGTACAGAAGTTTATTCCTTCACCAGCATGGCTGGCTTGTTTCGATAACGTAGAAGCAAACTATGATTATGACTTGTATATGTCTCAGAGAAAACAAAAACGACCAAGCATATTAAGCATAACATCTGAGGAGCTTTCATCCAAGGATGAAGGCTCATCCATGGATAGTGCCTCAGTTTATTTTGTCCCAGATTATATGCTTAGGAAAGGTTTGTACACTTTCCGAAAACATGCAGAGAGCACTGAAAGGGAAAAAATTCAAAGCAGTGGCTCTTTAAAAGAGGATGGTGTGCCCCAGAAGCATGCCGGCAGTCAGTATGAGAAGAGCTACAGCTCTTCTGGATTAAAGGTTAGAGATGTTTCAAGTGGACACCGCAAAATTGGTGTACCTGTAAGAGGTTTAAGCAAAAGGAAGCTATATTCGGTAAAGAAGAAACCAAGAAAGAGCCAGTCCTTGTCTGAACCTGAAGACTCTGAGGAATACTGGGTAGTGGAGGAAGAGAACTTGCATGATATTGATGATGATCAGAGTGATGATGACGAAGAATATTACTTTCAGGAAAGCTTGCCACATGAGCGTCTGGAGCTCAATAAAGGTAACTACTTCAAGCAGATTGCTCAGAAAAGAATTTTGTGGAAGCCTCCCAAAGGTGTATTTCCAGCCCAGCTTGTTGGATTTCCTGTTAGAGAAAAGCTGAAGGTAAAGAAAAAAGGAGCAAGCGAAACTTTGGGGCAGATGCACCAACTAAAGCAGAGTGACTATATTGCCTATGAAAAACCTGAAAGAGGATACAAAGAGGTGACTGAACAGAAGAAGCCTCTGCAAAAGCCAACGGGTGGTAAGTTTATTAATGAAGAGTCTCTGCGTTTCATCTTCCCCTTTTCAAAAAGACTGCCAATTTGGAACAAGTGATACCCGCATACAAACTTTTCATCATTTTATTGACTGCAGTTTCTTTATACAAACTGAAAGTTCCAATGTTCTGAAAGATCATTCCACTGCAAATATATGAAAGTCAATGTGACTGCTTTTTTTTTTTTTTTTTTTTTTGAATTTCCCAAATTTTAATATCCGTGTAATCTGTTTGGTTCAGCGTTAATGGTACAGTTGACTTATATACTGTAGATGACAAATTGACAAGGACGGTTTATGGCATGTGAAGGTCAGTGGTCAAATAAACTTTTGACGTCACCAGACATGTAAAAAGCACATACAAACCTGCAGTTATACACCTGTTTGCTGCAGAGCTGCTTATTCCAATGCTGCTCTTTCTCTGTGGTGCTGTTCAGGAAGATTTTTTTTTTTTTTTTTTTTTTTTTTTTTTAAATTTGCTTAAAGTGACTGTACGCCCAGGCTGAAGCACTGGAGGCGGCCCGACCCACCCTTAGTGGGAGGAAACCCCTGACCCTCTATGATAGGGTTCCATTGATTGTAATGGAGTCATGTCATGGAAGGGCTGGGGTTTCTTCCCACTGGGGGTGGGTCGGCCCGCCTTCAGTGTTTCAGCCTGGGCCTGGTGTTACATTCACTTTAAGGATGGGTTCACACTAGTGTTTTTTTCTTTACAGATCCGTCCATATTAATTAAACGGATGAGCAGACTGATTGCAAAATGTTTCTTTTTTTTTTCTTTTTCTTTTTTATTGGTCCATTTGTATTTTGGCTTTAAAAAACTGACTTTTGACCATCAGTCAGCATCTTTTTTTTTTTTTTTTTTCTTTGGTTTCTTGCTGCTTCTGCGCATGCTCAGTGAAAAAACTGGTAACTTGCAAACGGATGTGAATGGAAATTGACTAATGTAAAAAAAAAAAGTGCACTTTCATGTATGTCCCCTCCTAAGGAAGGAGATGTGACGACTAATGCATATATGAATATTGAAGAGATGTAGAATGTGTATGAATAGGAGGGTAAGTGGGAGTGGGCAGGACAGTGTACTGAGGGGCTGAGGAACACTTCCAGAGCACCAAATAGACTAACTGGCATACTCCTTTAGGGTGCGTTCACACCTACAGGATCCGCAGCAGATTTGATGCTGTGTTCAGTTATTTAGATCAAATCTGCTACGGATCCGCAGCAGACTTTCTGCAGATTCGGTGTGTGTGAAGCTACCCTTAGAACAAGTCTCAAGCGGTTGAACTGTGCACTAGAATGAGCAGCTCTGCAGCAAAGGGAGCATGCCGGCAGGTTTTTAAAACTAACACCATCAGCAGGTTCGTACATAAAGATCACAGGTAGAAGGGTTAAGTATACAGCAGCACACTTCACTTCCAGGCTGTCATTCAAATCCAACTGATTTGTTCAATGATAATCTATGACACAAATTCAGTCGGCTATTGTGACTGGCTGGGCAGTGAAGCCTGCTGTCATGTGCTTTACACAGCTAGATCTTGTGACTACAGCAGGTCTTAAGACTGAGACCTAGTAGAATCTTTAACTTTTGATATTTAAAAGTAACACTCATTTTTGACCACCTTTCATGAGCCAGAGCAGCTTTTGGACTTTTTTTTTTTTTTTTTTTCCACATTGCTGAAATACACATGCAGAAACACTTTTATGCAGTAATATGGATGCAAAGTCTGGACCTCCCATGCTTTAACTGAACAGCGTTAGGCCCACTACAAAGTGAGGGGTGTTTTGACTATAATGGTAGGTTCTATATAGTGGTAGCACATGGTATCGATCTGTGATAAGTGATTTAACAACTCTACAAACTTTAATAGTTACATAACTTCTATGGTTCAATATTTTCTGCTTTAATTAGGAAAACCTCAAAAGAAAACCTCTGGGGCAACTGTTGAAGAGTACTGGGTTGGACGAGGTGCTAAGCCCAAATTCTCCGAACCTACGTATTATCTGCAAGATCCAGCCAAAGTCAAAGAGCAAGGTAACAACTGAATTTAATGTCCAGAACTCTGTAGCCAGGGCCAGACTGGGACCTAAAGTTAGCCCTGGCAGTCAAACCCCAGCAGCCCACATACCATATCATGGATAGCGGTGTAAAATACACCCTGTAGCAAATTCTGCTTTATTTAGTCGTGTCCCCACTACTCCTTTAAACATGTGAACCCCACCATCGGCACCTAAAAATAATGCTATAACATGATCTTCTGTAGATTTGATGCAGCATATTTATGCATTCATTTCAACTGATTAAATCAGAAGCATCAAATCCGCATTGGATTAGGTATGAACGTGCCCTTAAAGGGAACCTGTGAGGTCTATACCAGGTACACAGCTGTAGATCCCAGCGTACCATCATTTAGTTGGTAATGAAAAGGACAGCTATAAAAGTTTACACTGGACTAAAGGTCGTGTCCAGGGGCGTAACTAGGATTCATGTGGCCCCATAGCAAAAAACTGAATGGGGCCCACCCAGCTGTAAGAACGAAGAAACGCTGCGTCGGGCAAGATAATTACTGTATGTGTGGAGGCTCTTATGGCTGGAGGTACACAGCTGCCTCCAGCAACGTGTTGTGAGCCCTACATGTACCCATATGGCCACTAGTGTACTGTGCCACCGCCTCCCCCTTGTGTACCCTGTCATCATCTGTTGCAGAACTACAACTCCTATTATGTGATGTAGTCCTGCATATTATCCCACAGACCATGCTGGGAGATGTAGTCCTGTATATTACCACACTGCATGCTGGGAGATGTAGTCCTGTATATTACCACACACCATGTTGGGAGATGTAGTCCTGTATATTACCACACACCATGTTGGGAGATGTAGTCCTGTATATTATCCCACACAGCATGCTGGGAGATGTAGTCCTGTATATTACCACACACCATGCTGGGAGATGTAGTCCTGTATATTACCCACACACCATGCTGGGGGATGTAGTCCTGTAAATCCCCTACTATGAACTGCCAATAGGGAATGATGGGGGTTGTAGTTCTGCAACTTGAATGTCCACAGGCTGCAAAACTACAACTCCCACCATGCACTGTTAGCAGGACATAGTGGGGGTTGTAATTTTCTGGGGGTAATCTCACCTGTCCTGGTTCCTGCTTCGTCCTGTGTGTCTGCTCTACCCGCCTTCCTCTTCTCTCTGGTCTGGGGGGGGGGGGGGGGTGATACAGGCTGGGAGGATTGGCCCTGGGACACTGTGGGGGTGTGGGTGGGGATTGGCTTCAGGACAATGCAGGGGTGGTGGGGAGTTGTCCCTGGGACACTGTGGGGAAGGGTGGGGGTGATGCTGGGACACTGGGGGGGGGGGGGGGGGGGGGAGTTCTCCCTGGGACACTGCGGGGGAGGGGGACTTTGGGGACACTGTATGGAGGGTGGGTGCTCCTGGGGACATACTATGTGTGTGTGTGTGTGGGGGGGGGGGGGTCTGGGGCTGCTGGGGACATACTATATGTGTGTGGGGGGGGGGGCTGGGGCCACACTGTGTGGGAGGGGGGTTGGGGCTGCTGGGGACACACTATGTGAGGGGGAGGGGGGCTGGGGCCGCTGGATGAGGGTGGGGTCGCAGGACGGGAGCCACAGAGGGCGCTGGACCGCCGTTCGGGGGACACAGGAGATACCGTACGGGGGCGGTGCCGCAAGGTATGCTAGATGGGGGCAGGAGCTGCATGTTATGCTGGACAGGGGGACGCAGGGGACGCCGGACGGACGCAGGGGACGCTGACAGGGAGGGGCCTCCGGACGGGGGACGCCGTGCACATTGCAGCTGGGCATTTGCAGCACCCGGGAGGCCCGCTCGGCGTCCGGGTGCTGCTAGTGTCAGGGGGCCCAATCCATTTCAGGATCGGTTACAGGGCCCCCTGATGCGGCGGGCCCCATAGCAACTGCTACGGTTGCTATGGCAGTAGTTCCGCCACTGGTCATGTCAGTGATATCTCCCGCACACCTGTCTGAGATCTACAGCCCTAGACCTGGTATGGACCTCACATATTCCCTTTATAGGAGAAAAACATGGCAACCTTCTTCCAGAAACAGTGCCACACTCCTTCAGTTTGCGTGAGGTATTGCAGCTCAGTTCCATTGAAGTGAATGAAGCCAAGTTGTAATAACCAGGGACAGGCTGGTGCCGTTTTTGGACAAAAGTTACTATATTTTTTAAATCCCTTTTATCCTGACTATGTCTGCACTCCATATAATGGCGGTATAAGTAGTGAGGTTTTAATTATTAAAATGTGTCTGCTGGTCGTGATCTTGTGTGTAATCAAAGCTACATAATGAGCTGCTAGATAGATAGGAAATGGCTATCTCCTATCTCAGGAATAAGTAGGGCCCCCAAATTTTAGGATATATAATGGTAATAGGTAAGAATTTTCCATGCATAATGCTGTCATAGTTAATAACACCAGTAAATATTATCACCATACTGTACATGTTACTGAGGGACTGCTGCGGCCAGCTGTGGTGCACGTACAATGCGTGCGACACAGACGGCCGCAGTGGCCCCACGCTCCTCCATGTTGAGTGGATGAGCACGTCAGGAGCAAGCAGGGATGGGCCGAGCGGGTGGGCAGAGAAGTGGGCTACGGTGGCAGGAGCGGGCCGCAGCGCATATATATAATATCACACAGTAAAACCTTGGTTCCCGAACACCTCGGTATTCGAACAATTCGCTTTTCGAACTAAATTTCCCCTGAAGTTTTTTGCTCTGTATCCGAACAAAACCAGGGGGATAACTGTCAGCTGAACTGAAGTTCAGCTGACAGAGGTATTCGGGAACAGTGAGAGGCAGGAGCGGGCGGCTATTTAAACTTGCCGCCGCGCTCCTGCTCTCCTCAGCTGCCGGGGACACCCTGTAAAGAAGTGGGGATTCCCCTCATT
Source organism: Dendropsophus ebraccatus (assembly GCF_027789765.1). Taxonomy (NCBI): domain Eukaryota; kingdom Metazoa; phylum Chordata; class Amphibia; order Anura; family Hylidae; genus Dendropsophus; species Dendropsophus ebraccatus. The sequence goes on along the minus strand of NC_091455.1, from coordinate 146,986,001 downwards.
ATGATGGGATTCCCCACTTCTTTACAGGGTGTCCCCCGCAGCTGAGAGGAGCAGGAGCACGGCGCAAGTTTAAATAGCCGCCCGCTCCTGCCTCACTGCGAGGACGCCCTGAAGCCGGCCGCACTAACCTGTCATTCAAAGTCGACCCCCCCCCCCCCCCGCTGCGCTGGGCCGGAGCTCTTCCTGTATGGTTCTGCCCGCAGCCCCGCTCATCAGCTCCTTAGCCGCTTCCTCCTGCTGCTCCCCGCCGCCTCTGCAGGATGGAGAGTCTGCAGAGGCGGTGGGGACCAGCGGGAGGAAGCAGTTAAGGAGCTGATGAGCGGGGCTGCTGGCAGAACAGCAGATGGCTGCGGGGGAACCATACAGGAAGAGCTCCGGGGTGGGGGTGGGGACCTGGAATGACAGGTTAGTGCGGAAGCAGTGCGGCCGGCTTCTTTATAGGGAATCTCCCGCAGTGAGAGGCAGGAACGGGCGGCTATTTAAACTTGCCACCGTGCTCCTGCTCCTCTTAGCTGCCGGGGACACCTTGTAAAGAAGTGGGGAATCCCATCATAATGAGGGGAATCCCCATTTCTTTACAGGGTGTCCCCAGCAGCTGAGAAGAGCAGGAGCACGGCGGCAAGTTTAAATAGCTGCCCGCTCCTGCCTCTCAGTGTTCCTGTGAACATGGAGCGTTCTTACACTCCGTGGATCAGGTGCAGAGCAAACGGTCCACGGAGCGCGAGAACCAATTAATCAGTTTAACATCCCAGCTTGCCAGATTACCAGTCCGGGCCTGTCTGTAGCCAAGCAAAGCAAGCTACTATCATTATAGTTTGGCATACTCTGACTACATAACTTCTTTAGTTACTTGATACAATAGTTTAGTTTGACAGTTCAATAAATTGCCAAATGGGCATGAATTTAATTTAATAACTGCAAAATTCCTCATCACCAAAATACTGTGTGGAGGTAAAGTAGACATTAAGTCCCCCCAGGACCGTGTGACTGGTGCTGCTCCTGCCTGGTACTTAATCAACAGGGGGAGACAATTGCTTACTATGGCAGTCAGAAGCTATTACTAGGCCCAGTGCCTGCCCTAGATTTGTTGATAGTTTGCCTTAAAGGAAATCTGTCAGCTGCAATGCACCAACCTACTCTGTTAGATCAGGGAAATGCCTGGTAATTCTACATTCAGGAATCTCAAGATGTATGAAAAGTATTTTATTATATAGAGGCTTTCCCAAGCTCCTGAAGTACAGCAAGCACTAAAACCTCCTACAGTTTGGGGCATTTTTCCTTTTGTGTGAATTTTTTTTTTTTTTTGTGGTTTTGGTGTGTGTGTGTGTGCACAAAGATGGCTAAACTCCCTTTTCCTCTGCCATCACGAGGCATAGTTGCTAGACTAAAAGGGTACAAAAGACGCCCAAAAAAGCCATACATACTGCAATGGCGTTATGATTGCCAAAACATTCCAATTGAAGTCTATGAAAGAAAAACGCCACAGTTGGCAAAAAAAGCCAGAAAGAGAAACTCCGACACCAAAAAAGCAATCTGTGGAAGGCAGATCATAAACTTTCAGCTAACATTTGGCCCCTGGCGTTTTTGCAAAAAAAAAAAAAAATGACCTTTTTATTGGCATTTTTCACAGATTAAGGCTGTACAGCTGACACATTCCCTTTTAGCAGGCTGGACTGGCATAGCTTTGATTTAACATAAGAGCTCTAATTGCTTATAAATGTATGCTGAAGGAGCTTAAAACTTTTTTTTTTTTTTTTAAAAGGTTTAAAATATAAAAGTCCACCTTATAAAAATGTGCCCCTTTTTCCCATTAGAACCCCCCCCCCCCCCCCCCCCCCCCCCCAATTTTGGTATTGCGGTGTTAGGCAAGTTTCACACGTACAGAAGTTTAACAGATTCAAAGTTCTGCAGTGAAATCCGCAGCAATCCTGTGTCCTGTCACTTTGTATTGGTTGACATACAGCGGATTTTCTTATTCCGCTGCGAGTATATAAAGCCCAGTCCCCTTAACCCACAGCTTCCCGATTAATACTTGGCAGTGGGAAGTCGGGATGTTGAAAGCCGGAGTGCGAATGAGTAAAGTGTTAAATGGGCAGCAGTGAGTTAGGGGGACGGGGCTTTACATACTCGCAGCGGAATGAAAAATCCATTTGTATGTAAACCCATACAAATTACAGAACACAGGGTCCGTGAAATCCACTGTGATCCTGTAGCCTTAATGATCATCCACAGTGAACACTGTAAACAAAGCAGCAGTGACATCATAGGTGTACCAGAATACCCACTTTAAGCTTTCATGGAGCTATATAAATTGGGTATTGCTGTAATCTATCACAATTGTCTGCAAAATTGACGTTTGTTTTGTTTTTATCCCTCCTACAGACAAGCCTCCAAAAAAGAAAGGACCGCTCAAGTCTTCTAAAAGAAAACAAAATAGAACTGATACAGAAGAAATAGAAGCATGGGAGATACCCAGATCCTTTTTGTACAGAGGTATACAACTATTCTCTTGTGTAGGAGATGCTGCCGCCAATTACTAGCCTTGGTAGTATCTTCCTGAATTGGCAGTGTATGATCTGAGGCCAGTAACTACATAATGTTCCACACTTCTTATTTGGGGGGCAGTGCACCAGACTGGTAAATATTTTTGGGTGTCTCATTGCTGCCTGTTTTGGAAACTACTGGGAACTGAAGGGACCAAAAAACAAAAAAAAACTATTACACAAGTGTTTAACATTGCTAATGCATGAGAGAATCTATAAAACTTCTATTGGGCCCAGTTTACACTACGGAATCGGCTGATTCCTGCCTTCTATCTGTTAGAATGAAAGAGCGCGTGCCTCCTCGCTCTGCTCACGTGCTCTCCCATTGTAACTGATAGAAGGCAGTAGTCTGTGCCGAGTCCACGTGGAGGAGTTCCGCCCGGAATCTCTGCAGATTCCTTAGTGTGAATGGAGATTTATCGGTGACTACAAATGCTGCAAGTAAAACTTTTTACAACCAGAATATCTCTTACAAGCAAACAAATGTCTCCAAAAGCATCTAATGAAGAGGAGTAAACCTAAAGCATGTTTGGGTTTGCCCAAGCGTGTAGCATTTGATAGGTGGATGAAGTTGGATGCAGCCCTAAGGCTGCCTGGAAATCATGGCCACAGCCGTAGGCTGTATCAATATTTCAATGACTCCCTGGGGCTGCATCCAACTTCAAATCAAATGCTGCATTCTTCTGTTCGCTCATCTCTAGTACCTAATCAATCAATAGTACAACAGTAAATTATAAGGGAAAAATCTCTACACCTAAAATCTCTTCTTTTATCCTTCTAGGTCACAGCCTAAGGAAAGGTGGCACCAAAAAGAAGTAGCACAACTGCTTATTATGTGTATTTAATATATTTATTTCTTAATGTATCTGTGTGAGTGAGTTTTGCATGAAACATTTTTTACTCCAATAATGGAGTCCTACCTAGAAGTCCACTAATTGTTTTCTAACCTCATGGTTTATTATGCACAGAAAGGGAAATGAAGCAAGTAATCTGATTAAAAGGCACAGTAAAAATATATAAAATGTTATGCTTAAATGATGAAAAAAATTATGGCACATAATTGAAGACACTTGTGTAAATAGCACAGAATTCACAAATCTAGAATAACCAATAAAGGCTAATAAACTCGCATCCAGTGTGGATAACTTTTGTTTTCAAATTGTATAATGCATCCCTAGGCCTTCAATCAGATATAAATTTTGAATGGTGTTTTTTGGGGAAGAAAAGTCTTAAGCAGTAGTGAAATTAGGGGGGGCTGCTGCTCCTGGGCCCACATAGGAAGGGGGCCCCTGCCTCTGTTAAGAGTGGGAGTAGAAAAGTGTCATAACTATTCTGCACAGGCTTTGCATACAGGAGAAGAAACCCAGGCACAGCACAGAGTTATGCCTTCCCCCGACCCCTGCGAGTGGTGCTGGCTCCGCTCCCTGCTGCTGTGCAGTGTGAGCAGAGAGCTCCTCCAACAGTACCAGCTCCCAGGGCCGCCCCCAGGCTCTGCACATGGTGGTGAGTAAAATCTGTGCCGCTACTTATGCGAGAACCAGATGACGACAAGAATAGGGGCTGACATATAGGCCATTGTACCCATACAGGGTTCTAGGTGTCCCCTGTGTCTCGGATAATAAGTATTCTGCCCCCAACACCCATGCAGAAGTTATGTGACTAATTGATGGTACTTGTCAGCAGTAAGAACAGCAGAGCCTTATAACCCCAGATCTCCCTCAGCCCACATGTGACAGCTATATACTGCTGAGCTGTGGGGAGGGCTGCTGTCATATATTGTGAGACTTACAGGTGACCGAGCAGAAGAGGGGGATCATGTGGACAGATGCTTTAGTGGTGCTGGAGCTGTAAGCTCTACCAGGTTAAGGGGTTTGTGTTATGAAGGGTTGGTACAATATAGGCACTTTCTTCCAAAATCAGCATTACCCTGGTAGTGTGTTGCATTAAAACCTAGCTCAATTAACTTCAGTGGAAATGAGCTTCAATCCCACACACAGCCTGAGGGCAGGGGTTGTGCTGTTAATGGAAAACAGCCAAATTTTTGACCAAGGTCCCCCCTTTTCACGTTGGCATCCTGTCACCTTGGGGACCTCACCGGAAAAGAGCAGGATCCAGGACTGATGAGACTACCCCTAGAACTACTACTCCCATCATGGATTGACATCAGGGCATGATGGGAGTTGTAGTTTTGCAACCTCCGGTCATCCAGGTGGCAGAAATACTATTACTATACCAATAACTATACTAATAACTATTGGCAGTTACAAAAATTAAAGGTTCACCCTGTATAGGAGGGGGAGGCAGTGGCACAGTAGAACTAAATCTCCCATCATGGTGTGTGTTTGTAATATGCAGGACTACGACCCCCAGCATAGTATATAGGGTAGGCTGTAGAACTACATCTTCCAGCATGGTGTGTAATATGCAGGACATCACATAATAGGAGTTGTAGTTCTGCAACAGATAAGAGGATAACAAATGGAGGGGGAGATGGTGACACAGTACACAAGGGGGCAGGGCCGGACTGGGACTTAAAATCAGCCCTGGCACTCAAACCTCAGCAGCCCACATAATATATCCTCCCCAATATATGATAGATAGCAGTGTACATGCTGTAGCAAATTCTGCTCCTTACTCACTTACTTACTCACTACTTCATTAAATATATGAACCCTACCATCAACACATAAAAAACAACATAATCTGCTGTGGATTTGTTGTTGCATATTTATGTATTTCAGCTGCACCAAATCCACAATGTATCTGTGTGGTCCATACCAGGTACAAAGGTGTAGATCCCAGAATACAAATGCGGGGACAGGACCTTTAGTCTAGTATATACTTTTATAATCATCCTTTTCATTACCAGCTAAAGTGTCACAGAGGCGGAGACAAGCCACAGCTGTACCTCCCCCCGTGCCTTCCTGCTCTGACTGATTTACATACACGGCGATGCTGCGGATGTCGCTGTGACACTTGAGCTGTGTATAGTGCAATTATGTCCAGTGACTTACAGGAGGCGTCTTCTCTGCATGAATTGCAAGTGACGTTTTTGCTGGATTTGTTCTCTTTTTCTTGCTCGGCCATCATGAAGACTTCTGCGGCCGTGACTCCTCTCTGCAAGATCTACCAGACAAACAATTTAAGATCCGTGCTCCAGCATCATCCCCAAGTGTATTTCTTCACACAGTAACCTTGCTCCCTTTTGACCCCCTTATAAGCAGTTAGGCCCAGTCTGTGTCTCTAAATAGTAGTCCCGCCCTTCTGCACCCCTATGTAGTATTATAGTATCAGGTCCCCTCTGTACCCCATATAGTAATAGGAGTCTTCTGTGCTGTGTCTCCATATAGTAATAAAACATTTTCCCCTATAGTAGTAAGGCCCCTTCTGTGCCCCATATGCCCTCTCTGTGCTCCAATAGATTACAGGCCTCCTCTCTATCCCCACAAAGTATTGGACCACTCTCTGCATGAAGCATAGGCCCCACTGTATTGGACCTCTCTGGGCCTCCGTATAGTATAGCCAAGGCTTTTAATGATATATTAAAAGCTGCATAGCCCTTCAACTAATTTAATTTTGCAAAGAGCGTCATCAGGAAGAAGGCTTATTTCATTTGCCCCCCTGCTCCTGATGACACTTATTTAATTTGCCCCCCTGCTCCTGATGACACTTATTTAATTTGCCCCCCTGCTCCTGATGACACTTATTTCATTTCCCCCCTGCTCCTGATTACACTTATTTCATTTGCCCCCTGCTCCTGATTACACTTATTTCATTTGCCCCCCTTCCTCCTGATGACGCTTATCTCATTCGCCCCCCTTCCTCCTGATGACGCTTATGCCATTTGCCCCCCCCTCCTCCCGATGACGCTTATGTAATTTGATGACGCTCCTTGAGGAGAGGTTATCCAGAATTAGATAAACATGTCCGCTTTCTCCCAAAAACAGCACCACATTTGTCCTCAGTTTGGGTGCGGTACTGCAGCTTAGATCCAGGGAAGTGAATGGAGCTGAATTGTAATACCACACACAACCTGAGGACAGGGGTGGTGATGTTTTTCTAATCCTGGATAATCCTTTTAATTTTACAGTAATGGTTATAATTAGAGATGAGTGAGCCTGGCCGAGGTTTGGCTTCATACAAACCTGAGCCATCGGCCTTTGAATCCCGCTGTCTTCTCGTTCCTTGCGGCAGGTGGAGATGGCACAAGTCCCGCCTGGAAAACAGAGATACAGACTATGATCTAGGCTGTATTCCTGCTTAAAAATGCAACTTGTGCTATCTCTATGGAGCGGGAAGACAGCGGGATTCAAGGGCCAATGGTTCAGGTTTGTATGAAGCCAAACCTCGGCCAGGCTCACTCATCTCTAATTATCACCTTAAAGTCACTACATGTCTGCATAGGCAGCCATTTTAATATCAAGTTTAATTGAATGCAATAAACTGTAAAGGACCATTTAGGACTTTTTGAGCAGCTACTGTATGGCTTAAAAAAGTGTGTGTGAACATAGCCTGACAGACAAAAGTCCAGCACCTCGTTCTGGTCTATTAGAATTCACAGCTTTACAAGAGATCCATAATGCAAGACACCATTGTTACCAACAAATGCAGTATGTGATGGTGATGGCGTCTTGTATCAGGGATTTACTATAAAGTTGTGAATATTAATTCACTGGAAGAAAGTGCTGGACTTTTGTCTATGGAATAATTTAGTCACATTTGAATACAGATTATTGCAGTGGTGTAAGTGCTGTAGGATGTGCTGGTCACCTGCATCCACACATCACGCATTCTATACATACATCATAAACACACAACACACACTGTGCATGCATACATATAAATATACACACACACACACACTGTGCATACATACATAAATACATACATACAGACATGCACACACATTGTGCATACATACATATATCATATATACACACACATTGTGCCTACATACATATATCATATATACACACACACACACACACTAGAGATGCGCGGAGCGTCTGACTTTTGGTCTGACAGGATCTGCGCTCGATCGTGATGCCTGTGATCCCGGGTGCATAGTTGCGCTCCCTGGAATATGCGGCCAGGATATTCCAGGGAATTCCAGATCCATTTCCTGGAATATCCTGGCTGCATATTCCCAGGATCGCAACTATGCACCCGGGATCACAGGCATCACGATCGAGCAAACTGCTATTGGACCAAAAGTCCGCACATCTCTAACACACACACTGTGCATACATGCATACATTTACACATACAGACAGACATACACACACCGTGCATATATATATATATATATATATATATATATATATATATATATATATATACAGACACACTGGGGGAGATTTATCAAACATGGTGTACAGTGAAACTGGCTCAGTTGCCCCTAGCAACCAATCAGATTTCACCTTTAATTCCTCACAGACTCTTTGGAAAATGAAAGGTGGAATCTGATTGGTTGCCGGGGGCGACTGAGCCAGTTTCACTGTACACTATGTTTGATAAATCTCCCCCATTATGCATACATACATACATACATACATACACACACACTGTGCATACATACATATATAAATACATACAGACACATTGTGCATGTATGTATATATATATATATATATATATATATATATATACACACACACACACACACACTGTGCATACATACAGACACATTGTGCATGTAAACATATATACATACATACACACACACACACTGTGCATACATATATACAGACACATTGTGCATGTATACTTACACACACACACACACACACTGTGCATACATATATACATACAGACAGACACATTGTGCATGTATATACATATATATATATATATATACACACACACACTGTGCATACATATATACATACATACAGACACATTGTGCATGTATATACATATATATATATATATATATATACACACTGTGCATACATATATACATACATACAGACACATTGTGCATGTATATACATATATATATATATATATATATATACACACTGTGCATACATATATACATACATACAGACACATTGTGCATGTATATAGATATATATATATATATAAACATATACACACACACTGTGCATACATATATAAATACATACAGACACACACACACTGTGCATACATACATACATACATACATACATTCAGACACATTGTGCATGTATATATATATATATATACACACACACACACTGTGCATACATATATGCATACAGACACACACACACACACTGTACATACATGAATCCTATATACACACATATATACTGTACATACATGTATCATATATACACACACTATACATACATACAGAAATCCTTTCCTCACACAATACACATACAGGGCACATTACATACTAAGACACACTATATACACACTATCACTTTGGACACACACACCAAACAACAAGAAACAATCACTTACTGTCCATAAATCTGAGCTGCTGACAGGCCTTCTCTTCCTCACAGTCAGCATGGTGCTCCCCTGCCCCTCCGACTGCAGGAAGGAGATGATGACGTCACTGTGTGGGCTCAGGAGACTTGGTTGCCTGGTTACACAGCAGGGGGAGAGGGCAGGCTCCGGCTGTAGCTTGGTGGGAAGGACAGGTTTCTCCTCACCAAGCAGTGCTCTTTAATAGCAGCAAGGGCCCCCTCTGTGTCAGCAGCAGCCACTCTGTGCTGTAGGGGGCAGAAGCTGCTTCTCCTCTCTCCTCCAGGAAGCGGATCCTCTGCGGCAGGAAATGACGTCATCTGGCAGGTTGAAGAGTAGGTTGAAGCTGACGGTGCCTGTGCGGCACCTCCACTACACATGGGAGGGGGAGGGGGAATGTGCCGGCCCTGACCAATCCGGCAGAGGCTGAGGGAACAGCGCAGAGGCCAGCAGCGCTGCTCTCTCAGCCACTGCAGGGGCCGATGTAAGTGTGCAGGGGGACCAGCGGCCCCTCTGATTGGTAATCAGGCAGCCCAGCGGGCATTTGCCCGGCCTGCCAGATTACCAATCCGGGCCTGCAAGGGGGCATGGTACATGAGGGGGAGACGGTGGTACGGTACATTAGGTGAACTAGGAATGATGTATGTTGGCATACTAGACCATATCAAAAACACTTATTTTTCCTGGTTTCCTGTCAGGAAATCTTGATGCCATTTGAGGCCTCCTGATAGGATTTCCTGACAGTAAAAACTGACACTGACCTGTGAATGGGGCCTTAAATCCTTCACATTCAGAGTAATGTAGTAGAATATACCCTTTATTATGCAGAAACCATTGCTGTCTGCTGTCATTCCCTATGTGGAACATAACTGGTTGAGGGCCCACTCAGTTACTCACCCCCCTTAGACTAAACCCCAAGCTACACCCCTGGCTTACTGTTCGTTTGGCAGTGCATAAATACCCCCTGGGGTCCGAGGACATCTCCATGTACCTGTGCTGCTTCCATAGAAGTGTCCCTGAGTCTAGGTTACTGTAATATAAAGTTATTTCTCTGCTTGCTGTCAGTAAATGCAAGCATATGTACCTATTTGTCTCAGCTCTGAATATTGTTATAGCTGTTCTTAGTCTGGATGGAACTAGAATACTTTCATTTACAGTCAGCAAGCAGAGGCAGGTAGAGTCTGACAGCATCCCAAGCAGAGTTGAAAAGGCTTTATTGGCACATCAGGTACATGTAGCAAGCAGATTTAAACCTACACTACACACCCAACCCTGGTAAACAGATGTCGGTTATGCAGGACATAGCTACGCCATGCGCGCGTCAGCTCTGCTACATCACCTAGCATTGAATACACATTGGGGTGATGTGATGCAAAATCAGTGGGGGGGAAAAAAAACAGTCCGGTGTTTACTGTGCAATAGTAAGTAATGACAATCATGGCAGCAAATAGGATGAGAAGGCTTAAACAGGGGGACTTGGTGAGTCAGACCAGCTAGCATTTCATTTTTATTTTTTCACTCTTGGATGGATAACCCCTTTTAATTACAACTGTGTTAGTACCGGAATATTAAAACCTCAATAGAAGGTGAATGCTCACCATAGGATATGTCAATGTAGGAAATACTGAATGCAACTAAATCAATAGACCAAATATGTAAACATTAAAACAATATTCGTTTCACAAAGTTTTTTTTTTTTTTTTTTTTTTCCCCCAACAGTTGAGCCTGCTCTGTATGCGGTAGGTAGATGCTGTATATTACAGCTGACACCTGCCTCTAATAGAATCCTGGCAGTGTATCTCTCTACATGCCGCAATTAATGCAACTGTAGATAGAGATGAGCAAATTTACAGTAACGACGCAAATTGCTTTAACTCTGCAATCTGCTCATCAGCCTGTTAACCTTTTAACTTTATGCTGCTCCCTTCCACTCCTGTAAAAGGAGTATTAGCTCACCAAGTCTCTGCAGTCCTCAGTGTCACTGATCCACACCTGGCTGATGTGCACATGAACATCCAAAAGAAACCAGTGATCCCCAGTTTACCCCCACCCATGCGACCCATAGTGTCCAGCACTGGCTCACTATTGGAAAGACTTTCGGCATGGTTGGATGGTTTATTACAACCACTAGTTAAACGAGTATCAGGATACTTACAGGACTCCAGGGATGTTCTCATGTCCTTAGGTGACGTCACATGGCAGCCAGAGTGGCACTGGTTGTCATGTGACGTCACATTATTATATACGTCCATTCCATGGTCCGTTGCATTAAACGCCCTAGAATTTCATCTCCACAAATATGGTCAATACACTAGAGATCTAAGTGAATTCATTGTAGAAGTTGCATCGTTTTTATTGGGTCATAATTTTTTCATGTTTGATCGAAAAAATTTCTTCAGCGGAGTGGCGTTTTAATGGGGGCCAGACACTCCTCCTCACTAGCAAATTTAACTATGTGCTTTTGGGAGGAACAGTATATATTTTCTGTTTCCAATCCCTTTTCTTCCCAGTTACAATGGTATGGGTGATTTATCGATGATGTCATCATCATTTGGAACGGAGATGAATCTTCCATACCATGGTTTCTTGATTATTTGAATTCTTATTAATATAATTTGAGGTTCACATATAATTTGCAAAAACATAGGATTGAGTTTTTGGATTTGTCATTACAAGGTATACCCAGTGAAAAAATAGAGCGGACAGTAACCATCCTACTCACACCATACAGGCTATTCCTGTCGGGGAACTGACCCGCATTAAAAGAAATTGTACTAATGCAAATACATATACTAATGCAAATACTTTAGAAGCCAGATTGAAGGAGAGGGGATATAGGAATTTCCATTGTGAAAGGGCTCGACACATAGTGGCTAGAAAAGATCGCCAGACTTTGATACAATCCAAACACACAACAAATGGCAAAAAATCCATGTCCAAACCAGTTTTGTCATTAACCTACACTCCTATGTTTAACCAAATTAGGTATATCATAAAAAAACATATACACATTCTACAAGAGGATGACAAACTGGCTGAAATTCTGGCTCAGGGATGTGCAATTGTCCCCAAAAGGGCTAAAACCCTTGGGGACATGCTGTCCCCCAGCCTGGGCTTGTCAGAGAAAAGATCACCTACATGGTTACAGCGTCATGGCTTCTTCAACTGCGGTACCTACCCGTGCCGAACCTGCAATTATGTTAACGTTTGTAACACATTTCATAACAATGATCACACACGCCAGTTTCATATCAAACAACATATTGATTGTAATTCTGTAAATGTAGTGTATGTCATAGAGTGCACTGACTGCAGGGTGAAATATGTTGGTTGCACGGGGAGGAAATTGAAAACCCGTGCACTGGAGCATCTCAATAGCAATCCATTCAGGAATAAATCCGGAGCCTCTTAACATTTTATTCAGAAACATCAAAAGAGTAGTAAGAATTTTATAATATATGGCATTGAAAGAGTTATCTCACAGGCGAGAGGTGGGGACATACAAAAACGCTTGAGAGATCGTGAAGCCTTCTGGCAATATACCTTGGGGACATGTGCCCCCATGGGCATGAATGTACGCAGGGAATTGCTATTTCATTATTGATGTGGACTAAAAAGTCTCAAACATGCATTATCCCTATTGGCTTCTATTCACATTCACATTGGACGCGGTTCTCCAACTGTGAACATAATTGAGAATTTGGTTATATATCTCTCTTAGCACAACACACTACATTTTTTCCTTTTCTATATATAACATTTAGTGCCTAGCAACAATAGAATTATATATGAATTATATTTTATATTTGTGCACTATATTAATAACATCATTATCTGTAGTTACATGTTCATTGTAGTCTCCACAATACCACACTTCTATAAAATCCACACACATATGCATCATCTTCTATTTAGATATTTATATAGATTTATAGATTTTGTATATGGGGAAACATCTTATCTTTACATTTATATATATATATATTTATATTCGGAGGAATCATGTTACATTTGTTTGATTTTTGGTTATTCTATATCGTTTCTGCGATCATGCATTACAAGTGTATAGATCATGTGGCATCTTATTACATGTATATAACTGTATATTGCATACACTGATTATTTCATTATCCCATGATTCTTGTTATGCTTACTCTCTGCCGTTGCTTAGCTATTTCCTTTTATTTATTAATTTGATTTATCTTTGTTATATATACATACATGCAGCCTGGTGGTAACACCAGGCGGCATAGTATGCAGTCATTTAATCACCCTGTACACCTGTATGTTTCCCCTGTGGATCGGTATATAATGGTGGAAGGTGAGGGGTGGGGTTATCAGTGAACAAGAGTGCGCATGAGCTCGAACCGCGTCTGATCTGTGGGGTCCCTGCACTATGGTGTTTCACCTGTCATGAACTGCAACTTGAACAATAAAGGCAATTTTCCTCGCATACGTGCTGGATCACGGGTTTCCCTTCCACTCCTCCCTGGGTTCCTGGAAAAGCTAGATCCAGTCCTGGGAAACTTTTCCTAGCTTCCCAGGACTGTATCCAGCTTTTCATAGCAAACAAAGCAGCACTAAGAAGGCAGCAGGCTGATGGGCAGATTTCTGAGATAATGAAGCTTTATTACTGTAAATTCGCTAATCTCTAATTGTGGCTTGAACAGGTTGACCTGGCAGGTGTTGCACTAGTAAGGCTTCATTAACACATTCAGTCATTTTTCAAAACTGTATCTGCAATCAACAAATTTGTAGTGCAACCGTAATTTTTTTTTTTTTAAGTAGCTGCAAAAAAATAAATAACGGAAGGCAATCCATAGATATCTGCAATTTTGGACAAATTATCTGTCTCTGCTGTCATGGTAAATCTGCTTGTACAGTGTCCCCTTGGGCAAGGACAAAACAAGGATGTAAAGTGTGTAGGCAAATGTATCAATTTGAAGTAGGATTGCTAGGGTTACAAAGCTTCATGTTTGGAATCTCTCTCAAGAAGTTCAACCGTATGACAATAGAATTCAAAAGCAGTTATGTTATAATTCCAGCATAGTTCAAGTCAAAGGTTAAGTCAGTTCAACTACGGTCGTAAAGGGAGGGGCAAGAAACTGAGCATTCAGTGGGAAGGAAAAAGGGTTACACGGTAATGTGTTCAAACTAAATCAGGGGACACAACTGTCAGCTGAACTATTTTAAACTAAGGTTACAGGAATGGGGATTCCCATCATAATGAGGGGAAGCCCCACTCTAAATGGGTGTTCCCCACCATGGTGGCAGAGAGGCATGAGTCAGTAGCTATTTAAACTTGCCCCACCACCCTTGCTTCTCTCTGCTGCTGGGAATAGCTCCTCCAGCGTGCTCTCTAGACCCTTCTCCGGGCCGCTGCTGCTTCTTCCTGCTCTGGAAACAGCTCCAGCCTGCCCCAGCTGCCATCACCCATTTCCGGTGCTGAAACATGGGCGATGGCGGCCTGAAGATGGGTGCAAGCAGCTGGGGCAGTCTGGATGAGCTGTTCCCTGCAGCGGGAAGAAGGAACAGCGCCAGTAGCCTGGAGAAGGGTCCAGGGAGCTAAGGCAAGATAGAGGAGCTGTTCCCTGCAGCAGGTAGTAGCAAGGGCGGCCACCCACTCCTGCCTCTCTCTCTGCCTCCACTGCAAGGAACATCTGTTTGGAGTGGGGATTCATCAAAATGATGGGGATCCCCCTTGGTATTCCCCGCTCTTTTACAGTAAGTAGTGGTGGAAGAACTGCTTGGTTCTGGAATAGCCCTCCAGGACAGACTCTGTTCAAGAACAGAGGTATTACTGTATTGGTAGCATGAAATAAAGTAGTATCAAGCGAAGCAAAATCCTACCTTTTGTCTGCACCACATTGGTAAATTTGGCAAAATGAAGTCTGTCTACTCTAAGTTTGCACATAGTTTTCGTTTGTCCTTATATGCAGTAGAAGAGAAATTAAAGGGGTATTCTCCCCAAAAGCTAAAAAAAAAAAAAAAATGCTCCCAAAGCTAGCTTACTCACAAAGTCCTCCTGAGTATTTTGAGCTGTCTCCCGTTTTTCTAGCTGCTCCCGTTCCATAGTTACAAGTTTTTTTTAAAAAAAAGCCAATCTATATCCAATATGGCGCTGGCCAGAAAACTACACCTCCCATCATGCAATGCTTATGCCTGATTGGTCCATGATATAGCAGAGTTGAGCTCTACCTCACTAACTCAACTTTGCTATTTCACTACCCCAACTCTTCTATTTCACTACCCCAACTCTTCTACCTCACTAAAAGTTGAGTTAGAACTTTTGTGCTGTGGAGGCACACAGTGCGGGTGACCTGGGGTAGCTGCTGTCACAGAGGAAGACAGTGAGCAGCAGCAGCTGTCAGTGTCCTCCCTCACTTCAGTGGACTGGGTCAGAAGCACTAACCCAGCCCGTTGAGACTGAGGACACGTGATCCTGATACGGAGGGTGGGGTCCAGGAGCAGTGTCAGAGTGGATTGAGTTTTCATGATTCTACGCGTTCAGTGGGTTTGAATGCGCCAAGTAGAGTTGAGCGAACCTCGAGCATGCTCGAGTCAATCCGAACCCGAACTTTCGGCATTTGATTAGCGGTGGCTGCTGAAGTTGGATAAAGCCCTAAGGCTATATGGAAAACATTGATATAGTCATTGGCTGTATCCATGTTTTCCAGACAACCTTAGAGCTTTATCCAAGTTCAGCAGCCCCAGCTAATCAAATACAGAACGTTCGCTCATCTCTAGCGCCAAGATAACAGCAAAACTGTGCAGAATCCATAATAAATAGATATTGGAAAGATGTAAAGCTATGGGTGGGCAATATATCAATGCAAAAATAATTTTTTTTGGGGGGGGAATACCTCCAATTCTAAACTCCCCTTTCCTTGAGAATAAAGAATTCTATCTATATTTCTATCCAAGAAAAATAGGGGGTTTGCCATGTTGGAAATTAGGGTTGTTCTTGAGCGTGAGTAATGAGGATTGAGGGTTGGTCTCCAGTAAGGGCAAATAAAGATAAGAATAAAGGCTCTATTATGCTAAACCATTTTTGGCCTTAGGGTGCGTGCACACTACAGAATCTGGGCAGATTCCACCGCTCCCGCCTGTGCTATAAACTCCATTCTATGCACAGGTGGAATCCGTCCGACCATAGAATGGAGTCTATGGTGCGGCAGGTTATCGGTCCGGATTCCATAGTGAGCACGCACCCTAACTTGGGCGATAATCGTTGAGTGTAATAGCGCATGTTAAAAGGCAACGATGTGCAATATTGGGGGACTTCTTAAAGACAAAGTAACAGGTCTGTGAGAGCTAGAATTCTTGCTGGTTGGTCATTGATCAAATACTTATTTCATGCAATAAAATTATAAATTATTTATAAATTATACAGCATTATTTTCTGGCCTTTTTTTTTAGTAGATTCTGTCTCTCACAGTTGAAGTGCACATACAATAAAAATTACACACCTCTCCATTCTTTGTGAGTGGGAAATCTTGCAAAATCGGCAGTATATCAAATACTTATTTTCCCCACTGCAAACACTTCCATAAAGGCCATCTTAAGGACTGGACTTTCTCTATTAACATTTCAAATCAATTTCAGCTTATGGGTTTGCTGAACTCTGGTTAAACTCTGTTCTTTTCAGTTTGTGAGTTGCACTGTTTCTCTTTCCTGTTGTATCTAGGTCAGAAGCAACAGTACAGCCAGCTGTGTACAGGGGTTACACAGACACTACAGCAGCAAAATGGTGGGAAGTTTTCAATTTATACTTTATAGAAAGTTCCTTGCTTTATAAATAAACAATAACATTACCATAATAGTTTAGCCAACAAATGTTATTTAAACAGCATTTATTAAATAACTTAATATGGACCACACCTGTTCACAGTCCTGATTATGCATAGACTTTATTTTACACACAATGTAAATGTGAAGTCTTCTGCTTACACCATGCAGATTTCAATCTGTCCATGTACTGAGACTATTCTTCCAGAAAGAATAAGCAGTATATGCAAACAGTGTGTTTATTTCATATATTTAGTCTGAGTTTCTTTCATATATTTAGTCTGAGTTTCTATGAGAAGATTTTCGTTTTTTCTTCTTTTTCTTTTTTTTGTCTTTTTTCTTTTTTTTCTTTTTACGTTTTTCTCGGGAGCCATTTGAACTACTGCTGCTGTCACTGCTTTCTTCAGAGGTTGAATCTTCTAGCAGTTTTTTCAGCTGCTGTATCCTGTAAAGAGGGGTACATTTAGAACAGAGCACACATGTATGCCTTTATTGAAGTTGTTTACTTTAGGAGTAGAAGCAATTATAGACATTCACAGCAGCTGCATCATGGGCAAAATAAATATGGATCCAGTGTCTGGACGGTTGAACAAAATAAACTTTATCTGTCCTTCCTCATAAAAATAACACAGCAAGCAGAGGAATATATCTGAACCCTTTACATAAACATCAGTGAATTTCCAGTGCTGTACACGCTTCCTAATGGCCTTGAGTGTGTTGTTGTTCAAGTGTAGGGCTCCCGTGCTTGCGTTCTTCGCTTTTATGAAGGACAAAAAGTTTGTTTCATTCAACTGTCCAGACACTGGATCCATACTTTGTTTCTACTGGAGGTTGGTAAAGTGCAGGACCTGTGTGTCTTGTAAAGCAGGAAGAGTGGTGAGCTGGCTAGTTTTAGGTTTGTTAAAAATAAGGTCTGTCCTGCTCAAACATGATTTACTACTGCTACTGGGTTTCTGATGTGCCCGTTCCTTGTGTTGCTAAAAACCTGCCCCTTCCTGCTCTATCCTGTCAGTGCTACTCGCTAAGAAGGCTTGCTTCCAAGACATGGATCCACAGAAAGTGAGCAACGGGGGTCAGAAGGCTTCACCTGTCTTCTGCTCCCTGGACAACCCCTTTAAATTAAGCAAAACTTTAAATTATAAATTTGCGGAATTATTACCTCATTTCTTTTTCTTCATGTTCTTTCTCCTTTAGTAAGCCATACATTGGGTCTTCATGAGCCTAGAAAAAGGTACACAAACAACATTAACCCCTTAAGGTCAAAGCCAATTTTCGTGTGTCATTTTTTGCACCATGATTTGTACTTTCTATTAGTACCTTGATTGCGTATATGCAACTTTTTGATCACTTTTTATTACAATTTTTCTGGATTTGAGGCAACCAAAAATGCGAAATTTTGTACTTTGGAATTTTTTGATGTGTGATCGAGAATGTGATAATTTAATAGTTTAGGCTATTACGCACGCGAGGATACCAAATATGTTTGTTTATTTATATTTTTAAAATGGGAAAAGGGGGGTTATTTGGACTTTTATTAGGGGAGGGGATTTATTATTCATAAAAAAACATTTTTACTTTTCTTTTTACATTGATTAACAGTCCCCCTGGGGGACTTGTATATACATAGCAAAGAGATCATTGCTGTGTATATACACAGCAATGATCAATGAGATCAGTGATACATTGCTTTGGTCTGCAGCAGACCAGATCAATGTATTGCCAAACCGGAATCAGCATCATTGCGACGCAGAGGCCTGGCCAGAAGAACCGATCTCTCCCCCTGTTGCAGATATTTCCGGCAATATTGCATGGCTATTGGGAAAGAAATGGGCTGAGCACGGAGAGGTAAGCATAGGCTCTTTATTATTTTCCCTATATCTGCAGCACAATATCAAACATTTTTACACGCCGGATAACCCCTTTAATCAGCCCTTGCCCCAGCACCACAGGCTTACTGCTCCTGGACCCCCGACAGCCTTCTGGATCTCCTGCTCAAGCAACGTCACAACCCTGCTGACTGACTGAGCATGCAATCCATCAGCCAGGTCGGGTATTTTATCCTGGGTGGCGACAACATCTGAACCCAGGAGAATAGGAGTTCCAGCAGCGGTTAGTCTGTGCGGGGGGACGGGTCAGTAGAGCTTTACTTTGTCTCCTCATTCCTTTAGCCAGAGTTCGTCTATAAGTTTAATTAAGTTAAAGGGGTAGTGCGGTGCTAAACATTTATTCACAAAATAACACATTACAAAGTTATACAATTTTGTAATGTGTGTTATGTAAGTGAATGGCCCCCTTCCCCGTGTCCCCACCCACGCTAGACCCGGAAGTGTGGTGCATTATACTTACCGCATTCGTGTCGACCCCCGGACGCTATCTTGTGACAATGACGTAATATTTGAGAGGCCAGCCGGACTGCTCCAGCCGCCCCCCCTCTGGCGCGTCATCAGCTGCTCAGTCGCGATTGGCTGAGCATAACTTGGTCAACACGAATGCGGTAAGTATATTGCACCACACTTACGGGTCTAGCGTGGGTGGGCCATTCACATACATAACACACATTACAAAGTTGTATAACTTTGTAATGTGTGTTATTTTGTGGATTAAAGTTTAGCGCTGCACTACCCCTTTAATTTCCACTAGCCACACCTAAGAATTATTACAGTTGATTCCAAACATCACTTAAAGTGACCCTGTGCTCACAATCTGACCCCCCCCCCGCGCATATATTCTCCGCGCATATAATTTTTTTTTTTGTTTTGCAGCATATTTTATGCAAGTCCTGCCATTGCAAAGTACAAATAGTGACACAAAAAATAAGTGCTTATGTGGGTTTTTAGGTGAAAAAAATGCAAGTGCTATGGCCTTTTAAACCCAAGAGGAAAAAATGAAAACGCAAAAGAGAAAATTGGCTCTGTCCTTAAGAGTAGGGATGAGCAAACTTTTGAAAAGTTCGGTTCGGTACGATCCGGGGAACTTTCGTGAAGTTTGGATTCGGCCAAACTGAACCTTGCAATAAAGGCTGAATAATTGCAGCTACAATAGTGGGAGTATGATAGGGCAGTGCTTCTCAAACTTTTTCTACTGGAGCCTCACCCAACAGACCAAGGCAATGCCTGGGCCTCACCAGACTGATCAAGAGGGTGCCTGGGCCTCACCATCTGTGGTGAAAGTGCATTTAAAGGCTGAAAATAATGCTAGGGCTACCTTTCACCCGTCTCCCAAGCTCTATATGCTAATAAAGCAAGTACAAAATAAATTAATTTAGCTAAAATAGAGATTTTTGCAAACAGCAAAAGGACTGTGCAGATCATAGTTACTTTTGGAAAAACTGTCTCCCCAGCTGGGCCTCACCAACAACTAGGGGGCGCCTCACTGGTGAGGCCCGCCTCACAGTTTGAGAAGCACTGTGATAGGGTATAGTTTCGTTTAGTTGCAGTTGCTATTACAATGAAAAAAGTGGAAAAAATCAAAGTGCAATAATAGTGACAAAAATTAGCCAAGGTGTAAGTGATTACACGGGACATAGGGTACAAAGTTCCTTGGACCCAGTAGGGTGGAAAACAGATATTTGACAGTGGAACCAGCAGCAGTAATAGTACTGTATTGGACCCAGTGTGGAGGAGGGGGAAGAGGAGGCAGTAGCACTTTATTGCAAACAGCCCAGTATGGTTGAAAAGAGACTATTGGAGGAGGCGGCACCACCTGATTGCACCAAGCCCAGTATGATTGAGAACAGACTATTTGAGGAGGAGGAGGAGGCAGTACCTGATTGCACCCAGGCCAGTATGAACAGACTATTCATGGAGGAGGATGTTCAGGTTTGGAGTGGTGGGCTGGGATTCCTCGCTGATGATGTTGTTCAGCGCACTTTTAAGAACACGGACGAATGGAATGATGTCGTTGATGCCTGCTCACAGTCGAGTCGCGTCCTCAAAAGGAATCAACAATTGGCAGGACATGTTCGAAGAAACCCGTGCAGTATGAGGTTTATCACATGTGCCATACAAAGTGTATGGCTCAGCCCTCTCTGCTGCACTGCGGAGAAAGTTCCTCCCTTTGTGGGCTACAATACTTCCCACTGTTAGTTGACCTTGGGTCAGCCATTTATATATCTCCTCCCTGATGGTCCGGAGGAGCTCCTGCCCACTGTGGCTTCAGTCACCCAGGCTCACAAAATGAAGGACAGCCTGAGAGCGCCTGGCCTGACATCGTTGGTAAGACACCTGGGCAGGTTGGACTGCAGTCAAAGCGGTGGATGGTTGCAAGCTGGTGGAGGCAGAACTTTTGCAGAACTGGCCCCCTAAAGCACCGGGGGAAGTGACAGTGGCAAGAATGGGCTAACATTCTGGTGGTCTTCTGGGGGAATGCTGACCCAATGGGCAGTAACAGACATGTACTGCCCTTGCCCATAATTAAAGGACCAGACACCAGCACTGGGGTGCACGGTCTTGGACACCAAGATACCCAATGAGTTGCCAACATTTTTCTACACAACTGTTTTTTTGGACTTATTTTGTTTCTCGGACAGTTTTTTTTTTTTTTACTTTTTGTTGTGGTGGCTAAACAGGGTTCTCCTATTTTTTGAACCTGATTGCAAAGATATGAACTGATTTTCCCTTAACCCCTTAGTGACCGCCGTTCTGCCTTTCCACGGCGGCCACTGATGGGCTTTATTTAGATGCTTACGCCTTTTAACAGCGGACGCATCGGAATAAACTGGCGCCCGGCGGCGGCAGCAGAGGATCAGCTGTCAGTGTGACAGCAGACCCCCCCCTCTGAAATTGCCTGAATGGCAGTGTAACCCGTTAAATGCCGCTGTCAAACCATGACAGCGACATCTAACGGGTCCCGGTCGGCGCTGTGGGTCACTTACGTCATCGCGGTGTCCCGCGTCGCGGTCCGGCCCTCCGATGTCTCCATGGTGATCCTGGGGTCCTAATGAAGGCCTCCGGGGTCACCGTGGAGATGCCTCATGCTGACAGGGGTGGCCGTGCTGAATGCCTGTCAGCATAAGGCATGATACAATACATTGCAGTACATTAGGTACTGCAGTGTATTGTATCAGTGATCTAAGTATTTTACACTAGTGTACAGTAATGTACACTAGTGTAAAAGTGAAAAAAAAAAAAAAAAAAAAAGTGCACCAAACACAACACAGCCCCCCCAACAAATAAAAATGCATTACATTCCCCATACACAATAAAACATTGCATAGAAGTGATCAAGAACACAAATCCTTAACATATTTGGTATCGCCACGTCCGTAACGACCCAATCTATAAAACTATAGCAATAATTATACCGCACGACACACAGTGTAAAAAAACAAAACAAAAAAAAAAAACAGTACCAGAATAGCTATATTTTATCAATCCACTTTAGAAAATACGTCATAAAAGAGATCAAAAAGTCATATACATATAAAACTTGGTATCAATAGAAACTACAGATCTTCCCGCAAAAAGTAAGCCCAAAATCCAGATAAGAACGCTATGGATCTTGCAATGCGGCGACAGTTTTTGTGGGTTTTTGCTAGGAAGATAGTTTCCTATAAAAAAAATACCTATACAAACCTAATACCCAGAGAATACATGTGTTATGTTATTAAGTGACCGCCGATATGGATTTTTACGGCTATCACTAATGGGCTCTATTCTGCTGCCATCAGCTCTTTATGGCAATGGTGCAGAATAGTGCAGCAGCGCTGGTAATGCACTTCATGCTTTCATCTCCTCTCACCGTGAATCCACAGTGAGAGGAGATGAATACATGTCCCCCTCCTGTCCCCCCCGGAATAACCTTAAGTGTTCACAGTGATTAATTCCTTAGAGTACAAACACACTTGCCGTATCCGCAGCGAGTTTCTTGCTGCGTATTCGTAGCGAGACTCGCTGCGGATCCCGGCCCTGTGTACTCAATGGCAGACAAACTCACAGCAGGGAGTTTGTCCGCAGCCCACCCCGTTAACCCCCCGGCCGCCGGAGACTATATGTCACCTGATCCCGCTCCGGCTTCCTTCGCTGATTCCCGGCACGTCCCGCTCGGCCAATTATTGCGCTGCCCCACAGCATCGGGAGCCCCGAAGCAAGCCAGAGGAAGCCGGAGCTGGATCAGGTGACATATAGTCTCCGGCGGCCAGGAGGTTAACGGGGCGGGCTGCGGACAAACTCGCAGCAGGGATGTACATCCCTGCTGCGAGTTTGTCTGCCATTGAGTACACAGGGCCGGGATCCACAGCGAGTCTCGCTGCGAATACGCAGCGAGAAACTCGCTGCGGATGCGGCAAGTGTGTTTGTAGCCAAAAAAAAGGATCAAGCTCTCATTCTCTCCACCACCAGAGGTGGCGGAGAGCATGGGGCAATGATCGGGGACTAGCCGATGTGGTCCTGGTACAAGTGATCAGCGGTATATACTATATACCACTGATTACTTGTTCCAAATGCTGCCGGCATTTTTTATCCCCTGTCACCATATATCATTGTTGATGACGGGATAAAAAGTCAAGTGCCTCGCATTACCTGTAACCACCCCAGCATTACCTGTAACCACCCCAGCATTACCTGTAACCACCCCAGCATTACATGTAACCACCCCAGCATTACCTGTAACCACCCCACCACTCTGCATTATTCACAACCACTCCAGTTTACCTGTAACCGCTCAGATTACCCGTAACCACCCCAGATTGCCTGTCACTCCTCCCCCAGATTGCCCATCACCCCAGTTTGCCTGTGACCCCCCCCCCAGATTGCCCGTCACCACCCCAGATAGCCAGTAAACACCCCCAGATTGCCACAGACTGCTCGTACCACCCACGATTGCTCGTCACCACCCCAGATAGCAAGTAAACACTCCCAGGTTGCCCGTCACCACCCCAGATTAAAAATTTTTTTTAGCAACTGCGCTATTCTAATAACCGATACTAGCTGCGGTTTTGCTCCAGCAAAATGACGCTCCTTTCCTTCTGAGCCCTGCTGTGTGCCCATACAGTGGTTTATGCCCACATATGGGGTACCGTTGTACTCAGAAGAACCTGCTTTACAAATTTTGGGGTGCGTTTTCTCTCCTGTTCCTCGTGAAATTGAGACATTTCAAACTAAACAAACATATTATTGGAAAAATTCTTTTTTTTTTTCATTTTTACTTTCTAATTTTGAATACTTTCCTCTAATACCTGTGGGGTCAAAATGCTCACTGCACCCCAAGATGAATTCTTTGAGGGGTGCACTTTCCAAAATGGGGTGACATTTGGGGGGTTTCTCTTCTGCGGACACTACAGGGGCTCTGCAAACGCACCTGGGGCTCGGAAACTTCAGAAAAATCTGCACTGCTAATGCTAATTGACGCTCCTTCCGTTCTGAGCCCGGCTGTGTGCCCATACAGTGGTTTATGCCCACATACGGGGTACCATTGTACTCAGGAGAACCTGCGTTAGAAATTTTCAAATAATATGTTTGTTCAGATCAAAGTATCTCATTTTCACAAGCAACAGGAGAAAGAAAAACACCCCAAAATTTGTATTTTCCATTTTTTGTGGCCTAATGGTGAATACTTTCCTCCATCCCCTGTAGGGTCAAACTGCTCATTACATCCCTACATTAATTCCTTAGGGTGTGTAGTTTCCAAAATGGGGTCACTTATGGGAGTTTCCAGTATACAAGCCTCCTAAACCCACTTAAAAAAAAAAAGCTGGTCCCTAAAAAAAAAAAAATAAGTTTTGGAAATTTCATGAAAATTTGCTGATACATTTCTAAGCCCCGTAACACCCAAGAAAAGTAAAATATGTTTTCAAAATTATGCCAGAATAAAAGAGGACATATTGAAAATGTGACCTAGTAACTAATTTATGTGATACGACTTTCTTTTTTGAGAAGTAGAGAATTTCAAAGTTTGTAAAGTGCAAATTTTTCATGATATTTTTATGTTTTTCACAAAAAAACACAAAAGACAGTAACCAAATGTTTCCATTAACACAAAGTACCATACGTAACGAAAAAAACAATCTTAGAATCGCTTGCATACGTTAAAGCATCATTGAGCTATAAGCGCATAAAGTGCATTCTAACATCTCTACATTTGTGCATTCTAACATCTCTACACAGGTGTAAATTTAGCGTTTTTCATACCTTATTTCATATCATACGTCATGGTGTTTGTTCAAGTAAAAAGTCATCTTTTATCAACTGCAGATTGTATTAAGTGGGCATGGCCTCGCGACATTAGCGCCACTTAACCCCGCCCACAACTGCACAGTTGGCCCCACCCCCTTGACACCCATTGGTTGGCCGACGTAAAGGGGGTGGGGTCTAGACCTTTGGCCAGCCTGTTCCAATAGCCAGTGAGGGGGCAGGGCCAACTGTGGTGTTGTGGGCGGGGCTAAGTGGCTCTAATGCCGCAAGGCCCCGCCCACTTAACACAATCTACAGTTGATAAAAAGATGACTTTTTACTTGAACAAGCACCATGACGTAGGATATAAAATAAGGTATGAAAACCTGTAAGGGTATAAATTTACCCTTTACACCTGTGTAGAGATGTCAGAATGCAAAAAGGAGGTGACAGTGTCACTTTAAGGTCCAAATAGGCTTGGTCCCTAAGGGGTTAAAGAAGCACTAGTTTTTTGCCCATTTCATGCAAAGTCACTAGCGCCCTCTGTTTTTAACTTCCTGTGAACTAAAGGATGACATCATCATCTATCAGATCCTCCCCACCCAGATCTGTATGTTACTGCTGCTGAAATATATATTTTTTAATTATATCAGTATATATAGTAGTTACACCTATTGTGATAACATTATGTCATTTTTCTGATGCAATTCAGTTGATAAATGTGCTCAAAGCAGGTGGAAGGGCTTACTACAAAAACCTATATGTCACTTAAAGGGGTAGTGCGGCGTTTAACTTTTATTCACTTAATAACACACATTACAAAGTTATACAACTTTGTAATGTGTGTTATTTAAGTGAATGGCCCCCTTCCCCGTGTTCCCCCCACCCCAGAAGTGTCGGCCGGCCTCCTGAAGATAACATTGTCGACACAAGATGGCGGCCAGGGTCGACAGTGAACACGTAAGTATAATGCACCACACTTCCGGGGTTGTATAACTTTGTAATGTGTGTTATTAGTGAATAAAAGTTAAACGCTGCACTACCCCTTTAACCCTTTTAAGGACCAAGCCACTTTTTGCTTTTGCGCTTTCGTTTTTTCTTTGTGTTTAAAAGGCTATAGCGCTTGAATTTTTCCACCTAGAGACCCACATGAGCCCTTATTTTTTGCGCCACTAATTGTTTTACAATGGCAGACTTAATTTTTGCATTAAATTTGCTTCAAAACCAGAACAAAGTTATTTGTGCGATAATATTAATTAATATAATTTTTATTTATTGGGGAAGGGGGACGGGGGAGATTGTGTTTAGGCCGTTCGCCCTATGGTAAAACTGACTCGATATCCATGTTCCTCAAGTTTGTATGATTACAAAGATATGCAACTTGCATAACTTTTTTTTATTTGACAGCATTTAAAAGATTAAAACCTATTAAAAAAAATAAATATATGTTCCTTAAAATTGCTCTATTACCATCTTCTAACGCTTTTATCCTTTGGTCTATGGGGCTATGTAAGGTGTCATTTTTTGCGCCATGATCTGTACTTTTTATCGGTACCTTGCTTGTATACATGCAACTTTTTGATTGCGTTTTGTTACAATTTTTCTGGATTTGATGCGACCAAAAATGCACAATTTTGCACTTTGATTTTTTATTTACACTTACGCTGCTTACCGTGCGAAATCAGGAATGTGATAATTTAATACCGAATATGTTTACTTTTTTATTTATAAAACAGGAAAAGGTGGGTGATTCAAATTTTTATTAGGGAAGGGGAGTGGCTGCATGTGTCCCTAAGAGATTGTCCAACATTTTTTTTCTTATTGGAAACGTGAATAATATGTAATCTGTCCCTTTCTCTTAGTGGTTTTCTCTCACCTTTTTTCTCCTTTGTGGCCCTGGGCCTCCTCCTCTGTTGCTGCTTTTTGTGTTTGTTTACGTAAAGAACTTCCAGGTCACAGGGGTCAGCAGTGACATCACAGCTCTGCAAGCCTATAGCTCCACCCCTCCTCTCTGAATATAGCTCCTCCTACTCTACCCATAGGCAGGAAATTTCTGTACTACTACAAGTGTCCTTTTGAGCAGCATGGTGGCTCAGTGTCTGCCAATTAGTTATGTTATCAAATCAACTAGGTTTTCCACTCTTATCTGTTGTAGGACTACATACCCCAGCACACATGTACATGATAGGAGTTGTAGTCATGGATTACATATACACTACAGTAGCCATCCTACTGGTGGGCGGGGTCTCAATGAGGCAGGATTGTGTTACCTCAGCAAGAAATAGATAGAATGGTGACTGCCTTGAGGTGAAGTCTCCTCTCTTCTCTCCATATTACACATAGCAGCAGCTCTGCCTTAACACTGTACATCTTTACACTACAATATAGGGGAAGATTTATCAGAGCCTGTGCAGGGGAGCAGTTACCCATAGCGACCAATCAGATCACTTCTTTCATTTTTAAAAAGGCCTTGAAAAATAAAACCTAGAATCTGACTGTTTGCTATGGGCAACTGCTTCCCTGTTCCTCTGTACAAGTTTTGATAAATCACCCCCTCATAGTTCCATTATTTACGGTTTATAGCTCCAACCTATGCTGCAGTGCTGTACGGAGTATAAAAGTCAGTCATGCTGTCCTTACTGCTGCAGTTTCTTCTGGGCTCAGATGTTAATTAGATGTTAGGGGTGTGGCTAAAGAAATGTGGAGGCATAACCCCACCCACCTGATGACTCACTGTTCCCTCACTGGCAGGAACAGGAAACAAAAAGGGAACAGGATATCACAGGAAGTAAAGAAAACACAGGCAGAGTGGTCATGTGACTGAGCCTGAGAACACAGTAAGCTCTCTAAATAAAAAATAGAAGTGTATGTAGAATATGCAACACCCACAGAGGTCAGTGCAATGCTAGTTTATTAAAATATCCCGGACAACCCCTTTAAGGACTCTGTTACTTACCACCCTAAACTGCTCAATCTTTTGATTGCCTTTGAAGAAATAGGGACACTCACGATCACCAGTTCTGTGACCATATTGCTTACATCTCCAACCTAGAGAGAGAGGAAAAAAAAGAGATCTCTAGGATAAGGACACAAACTGCACACAGAAAATATAGCAAGTTACAAATACTGTACATTCCAAGATAGCAACCTTGTGGATAACTGGTAGATCACAGATGGGTGCCAGTTAGTTCTGGGTCGGGGTGGCTAGGATGCGAGATTGCAACCAGGATCGACTAAGCTAGAGCCATTGAGTGTCACCACATCCGTTACTGTGGCTGCAGCTTGTAGTCTTTTATGCCCAAAGCCTTGAGATATTCTATCAACTAGGGCTATGTGGCTATCATCTACATATAGCTGAATAACTTACACTGCATAACCTTCACTTCTTTGCCCAAAGGCATCCATAGTCCCTTTGTAGGGGCATGGGCAAGAAAATCCCGGGCATGTTCATTGCCAGGCAAATCAGGGATACAGTCTTCAGGTTTAGGTTCATCTTCCTTGAAAGATAAAGATAAAAAAGTCAACCCAACTATGCAATTAGAAGTTAAGGTGTTACGTACAAATGTAACATGTAGAAATTATTGTTGTTGTTTTGTACCTTAATAAGTCCTGGTGGAGGTTTCTCATAGCTAAAAAAATAAGACAATGCATTAAGAAAGATGAAGCAGTAGAAATTAAGGGTTAACTATATTTATGGAAAACTAAGAGCAAGTAAGAAGGTCGGTAGTCCCTTCCCCCAGTGCACCAAACTGCCTATTTTACATATTGTTTAAAGTCAAGATTTAGCAAAAAATGTCGCCAAGGATAAAGGTAAAAAAATTTATTAATTCATATGCTATGGGAACATAACAGCAGGTTAGATACTTGAGGAGGGGTGCTAGTGGAAAAGAGTGGGCGTATCAAGAGAAGGAGGCAAGTTTGCTAAATAAATACATTTGTAAAAAAAAAAAAAAGTAAATGTAAAAATGTTACTATATCAGTTCAGATGAGAATCTCTCTTTAACCCCTTAAAAGGGTTAAGGCCCTATTCCACCAACAGATCTGACGGCAGATTATCTGCCAAAGATTTGAAGCCAAACCCAGGAGTGGATTTAAAAAGAGGAGAAATCCAGTCTTTCCTTTATGACCTGTTCTCTGTTGATAGTCTGTTCCTGGGTTTGGCTTCAAATCTTTGGCAGATAATCTGTCGTCAGATCTGTTGGTGGAATAGGGCCTTTATTCTTGTCCCAACTGATAATAAAGGCTGAAATCACCCCCCTTTTCAAGTAAAAAATTTTTTAAAATAATCTTTGGTATCATTACATGCAAAATAGTTTATCAAAACTTTTAAAATATATATCAGGCAGTGGCTTCCTCGCTCCAGCACAGTTCTATTCATTTGCAACACTTAAAGGAGAAGTCCCGCAAATTTTTTTTATTAAAGCATTATTAACCCCTTAGCGACCCATGACGTATCTAATACGTCATGGCGCCGCGGGGGGTGTTCAGAGCGGGGTCCCGCCGGGACCCCGCTCTGAACGGCGCTGATCCCGGCTGACACGTGCAGCGCCTCTGTTAGCCGGCGCGGGTCCCGTTGCCGCGCCGGCTAATTAAGCACTTCAATGCAGCTGTCAAACCTGACAGCTGCATTGAAGGGCTTCAGACATCACATCCCTGGTGTCTAGTGGGTCGGATCTCCCCCCCGCGATGCGATCGCGGGGGGGAGATCCGTTCTTCTGCCCGTGCCGGGCCTCAGCGTCGGAATGACGCTGATCCCGGCTCGGCAGTAGATTGCTATGGCCTGCAGCAGGCCATAGCAATCTATGACCGATCTCATGGATCTTTGCTGTGTATATACACAGCATTGATCTCTATGAGAGATCATTGCTGTGTATATACAAGCCCCCCAGGGGGGCTTCTAGTCCATGTAAAAAAAAAAAAGTAAAAAAGTGTTTTTATTAATAAAAAAATCCCCTCCCCTAATAAAAGTCCAAATCACCCCCCTTTTCCCATTTTATAAATATAAATTAATAAATAAATAAACATATTTAGTATCGCCGCGCGCGTAATCGCCCGAACTATTAATTAATCACATTCCTGATCTCGCACGGTAAACGGCGTAAGCGCAAAAAAATCCCAAAGTGCAAAATTGCGCATTTTTGGTCGCATCAAATCCAGAAAAAATGTAATAAAAAGCGATCAAAAAGTCGTATATGCGCAATCAAGGTACCGGTAGAAAGAACGCATCATGGCGCAAAAACTGACACCTCACACAGCCCCATAGACCAAAGGATAAAAGCGCTATAAGCCTGGGAATGGAGCGATTTTAAGTGACATATATTTGTTAACAATGGTTTGAATTTTTTACAGGCCATCCGATACAATATAAGTTATACATGTTATATATCATAGTAATCGTAACGACTTGAGGAACATGCATAACAAGTCAGTTTTACCATAGGGCGAACGGCGTAAATGCAAAACTCCCCGAAATCAAAACAAATTCGTTTTTTTTTTCAATTTGACAGCGCAAATGATTTTTTTCCGGTTTCACAACATATTTTATGGAAAAATTATGCCTGTAATTGCAAAGTACAATTGGTTTCGCAAAAAATAAGCACTCATATAAGTCTCTAGGTGAAAAAATGCAAGCGCTATGGACTTTTAAACATAAAATGGAAAAAGCAAAAGCGCAAAAACGAAAATTGGCTTGGACCTTAAGGGGTTAAAGTTATACAAATCACCAATATACACTTATTACGGAAAATGCTTATAAAGTGCTTTTTTCCCTGCACTTACTACTGCATCAAGGCTTCACTTCCTGGATAAAATGGTGATGTCAAGAACCGACTCCCAGAGCTTTGCAGGCTTTGGCTGCTGGAGAGGATGATGGCAGGGGGACACTGAGGGACACAGGGCACTGGAGGGACACTGAGCATCCCCCTGCCATCATCCTCTCCAGCAGCCACAGCTCGCACAGCTCTGGGAGTCGGGTTGTGACATCATCATTTTATCCAGGAAATGAAGCCTTGATGCAGTAGTAAGTGCAGGGAAAAAACACTTTATGTGCATTTCCCGTAATAAGTGCAGATCTGGGTCCGCAGCAGAAAATCCGCTGCAATGCGGTACGTGTGAAGCTAACCTTAAATTCACCCCACATATAGTATTACAGAGACACAGACATAATGTGTTAGCATACAGGAGTATGCTAATACATTATAGTTATTAAATAATGTTCTAAAATAGTAATCCCTTATTGGGATTAAGAAATAAACACAAATAAAAATGTATTAACGTTTAAAAAAAAAAAATAATAATAATATAAAACAGTAAAAATGTGCTGGTAAGTAAGGCCTTTTGAGGCCAGGTAATTAAGAGGTTAAACAGTCCACACAGAAAACAAAGATGCATTAAATAAAGGAAGGATTTACACCATTGAGGTCCAATCAATCCTATCTACATTGGACATTAAAATCAGCCATTCAAGCAACTGAGAATCTTCTGCATCAACCACCTTGTTATGCTGCTGAACCTGAATAAGTACAGGTAAGTACAAATGTCATCTACTTACAAGATCTCAACATGTTTGATCTTCTGTATCTCCTGTGCAGTATGAATACTACCACTGCTGCTCCTCCTCCTTTTTCTGTCACTATGATGGCTGCCACTACTGCTCCCTGGAGTCACAGGCTCATCATCCTCTTCACTTCTGTGCCTTCGATGTTCTTTCCTTTTGTGAGACATTTTGTATTTCCTGTAACACAACCACAATACTTAGGCAATAAGGTTAGACCCTAGTCTATTTACACGCTGCATTTTAATTTTTGGCATTTAACTGTTAAAAGGGAACTTGCCATCAATTTCATGCTGCCTGAACTAAGGTGGCAAGAAACATTAATAGACCCCCTTATTAGAGCAGTCTGAAATACACTCTAAGGCAATGTTCACATGGCGTAAGACACCGGCCATTCCGTGACCTGGCCAGTGTCAGAAAAGATCATCCCGGCCAGTAGATCTTCACTGCTGCTGAATTGGGATGCGGGCGTATCCGTGGGCGCCTGCATCTCAAATCACCGCTGCACACAACGGAACATGCGCCCAGAGCCGCTCGCCCCATAGTGTGCACTGACAGGTTCACATTCAATGAATAGCTGTCGCAGAAAATTGACATGTCAGTTTTTTGCAGCGCAGTTAGGGTTCCCGGCTGTAACCTATACTCTCTGGCCGGGATTCCATAGACAGCAGCACTACGTGGGTTCCGTAGTAATCATGGCCGTTGTTGCAAATAGACAACAACAGCTGTGATTAATAAGTAACTTACGTAGTGTAAACATAGCCTAAGGGTATGTGCACACTATGGAATCGCGACAAAACAGGTTCATTCTTTGGACGGAGAGCGGAAGAATAGAGTCTATGGCACGGGTGGAGAGGTGTGCGGCCACCAGAGTCCGCGTGCGAGCTGCGGAATTCCCAATGGGTTTACCGTCGCTATTCCGTAGTGTGCACGTACCCTAAGGGTCCATTTACATAGAAAGATTATCTGACAGATTATCTGCCAAAGATTTGAAGACAAAGCCAGGAATGGATTTGAATAGAGGACAAATCTCAGGCTTTGCTTTATGACCTGATCTCTATTTATAGTCTGTTTCTGGCTTTGGCTTCAAATCTTTGGCAGATAATCTGTCAGATAATCTTTCTGTGTAAATGGACCCTAAGGCCATGTTCACACATAATTTTTTCAACAAATAATGACCATTGTTGCAGACTGCAACACTGGCCGCTATTTACTGACAGCGTAGGTTAACATTATTTTCTATGTATGCAGTGGACGCACAAAATAGCCCATGCACACAATGTAAAGAATGGCTCCCGGCCGTACTTTACATTGTGTTCTATGGTTAATTAGAGCACGGGCACAAAGGAATGTGCCTGCATACCGAGTTGAAGAGATGTTCATCTGGCTGTTATTGATTAACCCCTTAAGGACAGAGCCTAAAATGGCCTTAAAGGGGTAGTGCGGCGCTAAGAAATTATTCACAGAATAACACACATTACAAAGTTATACAACTTTGTAATGTATGTTATGTCTGTGAATTGCCCCCTTCCCGTGTCCCACCACCCCCGCACGTGTACCCGGAAGTGTGGTGCATTATACATACCTAATCCGTGTCACGCATGTCCGCCATCTTGTGCCAGGACGTCATCCGCGTCATCAGCTGCTCAGCCGCGATTGGTTATGCTCAGCCAATCGCGGCTGAGCATCTGATGATGCTGCAGAAGGCGGCTGGCACTAGGGACGGTCGGAGCGGTTTGTCCGTCCGAAGATGACGTCCTGGCACAAGATGGCAGACATGCGCGGATCAGGTATGTATAATGCACCACACTTCAGGGTACACGTGCGGGGGTGGTGGGACACAGGAAGGGGGCGATTCACAGACATAACATACATGACAAAAGTTGTATAACTTTGTAATGTGTGTTATACTGTGAATAATTGTTTACCGCCGCACTACCCCTTTAAGGACCGCGCTGATTTTCATTTCTGCGTTTTCGCTTTTTCTCCTCGCCTTCAACTACAACTAGAACTCTTACTTTTCCATCTACAGGGCCATGTGAGGGCTTGTTTTTTTCAGGAACAGGTGTACTTCGTAATGGCGCCTTTCAATTTACCAAAAAATTGATGATGAAACCCCCAAAATATCATTTATGGTGTGAAATTGGGATAAAAAAATGCAATTCCGCAAATTTTGGGAGGGTTCCGTTTTTACATAATACACTTCATGGTAAAACTGACATATCTTGTTGTGTCCTCTTTTACTAAAAAACTGAATAAGGGGTTATATTTAAACTCTCCTGTGAGTGGTAGGGCTGAGTGTGGGTGAGAAAAGAAGAGGATGAGATAGAGAGAAAGAGCACCTGGGAGTGGTCAGCACATGAACACACAAAATAAACAATTAACACTTTTGCTTCAGCTGTGCACATAAAACACAAAGACAGTGGTGCCATCAAGATACTTCATTACCCACTTGTACCTGAGTGCACGACTTACTAGGGGGTGCATTTACACAACAACACCCATGGTGGGAGACCACACATTTATTTTTTAAACTTTTTAACCCTTTAACGACACAGGGCATATATTTACGCCCTGTTGCCGCCTCGGAGAGTTCAGATGGAGGCCGCGCGGGGACCCCGCGCTGAACCGCCGCGGTCCCGGTTGCTGCATGTAGCCCGGGATCGTGGCTATTAGCGGGCACGGTCCGATCGCCGTGCCCTCTAATAAAGTAATCAGATGCAGCTGCATCTGATTACTTATGCAGCCCGATCCCTGGTGGTCTAGTGGCGGAGATCGCCGCCCCCCCCCCCCCCTATAAGCCTGGGAATAGAGCGATTTTAAGGAACATATATTTGTTAACAATGGTTTAACTTTTTTACAAGACATCTCATAATATAAAAGTTATACATGTTACATATCGTTTTAATCGTAACTACGTGAGGAACATATATAACAAGTCAGTTTTACCCCAGGGCGAACGGCGCAAAAACACATCCCCCCCAAATAAACAAAATGCGGTTTTCTTTTTCAATTTCACCACACATTTAATTTTTTTTTGTAAAAAATTTTTTGTAAAAAATTACAAAGTAGAATTGCAAAGTACAATTTGTGGCACAAAAAATAAGGGCTCATGTGGGTCTCTAGGTAAAAAAAATGCAAGTGCTATGGCCTTTTAAGCACAAGGAGGAAAAAAACGGTAAGTTGGCTCTGTCCTTAAAGGGTTAAGTCCCCCTAGGGGACTTTTACATACATGCATTAGATGTCTCACGGTGATAATTGCTATGCCATAGCATAGTAGGGATAGGTGTTACTGTGCAGTCGGACTGAAAATCAGACTGCACGGAGGAAGGTAAGAGACCTCTGGCAGCCAGGCAAGTGACAGGAGCTGCTCCTGTCACTTACACGCCTTACCGTACAATCGCGGTGTTTAAGGGGTTAATGGTTGGCGACCACATGATCATGGAAGCAGCCGGTCCTTACCCTTAGCTCCTAAGCTTGCTTCATAGCCCGGCAGGGTGCATTTGGATGCCTGTTTGCTTTAAGGCCCAGACTACGGGAGCGTTCATGTACGCCTGTAGTCATTACAGGGTTAATATCATCCTACTTGGGTATAGTTATATTTTGTACTAATGTTACACAGAGTTTAGGAGCTAAATGAAGGGTAGACTAAGCAATAGTTGTTGTTTTTTTTTTTTTTTGCACAGACTTCAACCACAGATGGTGAGGCCTCAGCATCTGCTTGATCTGTCTGGTGAGGCCCAGGTATCACTTTGCACTGCTGGGTGAGGGTCAAGTAGAAAAAGTATGAGAATCCCTGGTTTAGACAGCATGAAAGTAATGTTTGACAGGTTCACTACGCGCCTCTCTACAGTTTAACATGCTAAAGATGGGAAATGAACGGGGCAATGTTCTAGAAGTTATCTACCCAGTGATATGACTAACTGGCAATATTTTACCCATGGTGATTTAAATGGGCACAGCCACTACAAATAACTCTTGACATGTCAAAAAGGATGTTAAAAATTATTGATCACAGTGGGTCTCAGCCGAGACCCAATGAGATTGGGAAATATAGCTGGGGAGAGGATGTGGTAGAGGATCGTGGTAGAGCCAGGGGCCAGCTGCTAATTCTGTCAGTGTATTCTCACTGACTTATGCTGCGTTTACACGGAACGATTATCGTTCGAATTTTTGCAATAACGATTGCATTTGAGCGTTAATCTTTCCGTGTAAACACAGCAAACGATCAACCGATGAGCGAAAAATCGTTCATTTTGATTTTTCAACATGTTCTCAAATCATCGTTCGCTAAAAATTCGCAGATCGTTTCGTGTAAACAGTCTTTCAAAAGATTCACCCTATGTAAAAGATGGGCTTAAGCGATCTTAGAAACGATCGCATTAACGATTTTTCTAACGATTTATTCGTCTAAATGCTGATCGTAATAAAAACCGAATCGTTGCTTCAAAATCGTTAAACGAAGCGAATTATCGCTTCGTGTAAACGCAGCACAACGGTGCGTTTACACACACAGATTTATCTGACAGATTTTTTAAACCAAAGCCAGGAACAGGCTATAAACAGGGAACATGTCATGAAGCAAAGACTGGGATTTCTCCTCTTTTTTAAATCCATTCCTGGCTTTGGCTTAAAAATCTGTTAGATAAATCTCTATGTGTAAGGGGGGGGGGGGGGTTTACACAGAAAGATTTATCTGACAGATTTTGGAAGCCAAAGCCAGGAATGGATTTAAAAAGAGGCGAAATCCCAGTCTTTGCTTCATGACATGTTCCCTGTTTATAGTCTGTTCCTGACTTTGGCTTCAAAGATCTGTCAGATAAATCTGTGTAAACGCACCATAAAGCAGGGGATGGGGAACATTCAGCCTTCCAGCTGTTGCAAGACCACAATTCCCATCATGCCTGGCGAACCAAAGCTAAAGCTTCGGCTGTCCGGGCATGATGGGAATTGTAGTTTTGCAACAGCTGAAGGGCCGAAGGTTCCCCACCCCTGCGGCAATCTCTCCTTGGCTTTATCTCCTGATCAATAACTTTTGACACTTGTGATAAGATATCAAGAGTAATTTGTGGTGACCGGTATGCTTTATTGTCCTGAATGTCACTATGGGCAACATATCATGGCATAGGGATGTGGGGTCAGAAGAAGGATACCTCATAATAAAAATCCAATGTATTAGGAATCCTTCAGTGTTCGCATTTTACTGCAGGAGATGTGTTGGCACTATGTGTTATACCTGCCCCAGAGTGTGGAGTAATAGAGCAGCTAGAAGTCTGGCTTCCTGACCCAGCAAGCACAGCCATGTGTCATCATTTCCATGGACACCATATACTAGGAGGTGTATGGTGTACATATGGCCCCTTGTCTACAGCACACAGGCCAGGGCTGCAGCAGAGACCCTGTGAGGGGAGGGGCCCCCATGGCTGATGGCACTGTGAGGACTGCACGACACGGGGCCTGGACTCGGCGTCCACCTGTCAGGGCATGCTGGGAGCTCCATGTGGGGGACACAGCCCTAGCTCCTCCGGAGAGGCGCCACTAGTTCCCCCCTTTCTGCTAGCTATTGCAGCCTGCCCACCAGCCCATACTGCCGGGGACGCTCAGTCCCATTTACTTTCCACACAGCCAGCACGAGGCTACACATGGCCACCTCCTCACACCCCATACAGATACATAGGAAAGGCATAGATCCAGCTGAGAACACACACATATAGATGACAGCGGGCGTTACACACGGCGCAGCCCACACATTACTCACCCGGATGTTGTGATCCTCATATGTCGCGTCCCACCAACACAAACTTCCTCTTCCATTCATAAGAGGTCGCACTGTATCGGTACATGCGATCCCGTCAGGACGCCCCCGTAATCCAATTAATGAAAAGCCGTGGGCTACACTAAGATGGCCGCCTCCATAGAGAAGCCTTACAGGAAGGAAATGGAGACAGCGGCCCCCGGTGGCGAATGTAGCAGCTGCATCCTCTTCACCGAGCTGCTGAATGGTATAAAAAGCCACTGTAATATGGGGCACAAGAACAGAAAATAGTTTCTAGTTTGCTGCTTATACATACTGATGGCATAAAAGACATCTTATCTGAACCTTGAGAGGTGAGGGCCCAGCCACAATCCATAGGCTTCAGTGAAGTTTATAATTAAGCCAAGGGGGTGTTCCTTATTTGCCAGTGGTCAACAGCATGTAAGTCTGTGTTCTCCCAAGGGAAGTGGTGAGCTGCGCTGTGCTGTTCTCTTTCTGGCTATATCTTCTGAATAAAGGAGAGCTGTGACCAATAACTTATGACACATGTGATCAGGGGCTGGCTAGCAAATTTTAGCCTGGGGAACAAGCAGACAGCACTGGCCCTTGAGTGGCAGGCTAGCGGCCCATCCTTCAAGGACCATTCTGGCCCTTACCTGGTATTACCCTCCCCAAATAAGTGCGGGAAAGGAAGATACCACATGCGCCACAGAATTATAGTATAGTGTTCCCAGCCACGAAAAGCCCTTGTAATTGTCTTCCCTCCGGATGAAATGTCTCAAGCCCCTGAGTACTTCTTTAAACCTAGTGCTCTCTCACATGCTACATGTTCATTCTTCAGCACGGACAGGGCAGGGGCGCGCGCCTCCCATAGACTCCCATTATGAGCGGGAGACTAACGGCATTCCGCGGCGGACAATTCCGTCGCGGAATTCCGCTACCTTTGCTCAGTGGGAACGGGGCCTAAAGGGAACCTATCTCAGCTGTACTGCATAGTACCTTAGGGTGCCTTTACACAGAGAGATTTATTTGACAGATGTTTGAAGCCAAAGCCAGGACCAGACTATAAGCAGAGAACAGGTCATAAAGGAAAAATGGAGATTTCTTCTTTTAGCTCCATTACTGGCTTTGGCTTCAAAAATCTGTCAGCTAAATCTGTCTGTGTGAATGCACCCTTAACCCTTAGGGGACCCGGCCAATTTAAATTTTTGCGTTTTCGTTTTTTCCTCCTTGTGCTTAAAAGGCCATAGCACTTGCATTTTTCCACCAAGAAACCCACATGAGCCCTTATTTTTTGCGCCACTAATTGTACTTTGCAATGACAGGCTGAACTTTTTCATAAAGTACACTGCGAAACCAGAAAAAAATTCAAAGTGTGGTGAAATTGAAAAAAAAAACGCTTACGCCATTTACCGTGTGAGATTGGGAATGGGATAAATTAATAGTTCGGGCGATTACGCACACGGCGATACCAAACATGTTTGTTTATTTGTTTATTTTTATTTATAACATGGGAAAAGGGGGGTGATTCTGACTTTTGGAGGGGGCTTTTTACTTATAATAACACTTTTATTTTAAATTTTACACTTATACTAGAAGCCCCCCTGGGGGACTTCTTGTATAAGTGCACTGATCTCTCATTGAGATCTGTGCGGGATCTCTGACTGCGGGAAGGCGGACCTGGATGTACGGGTACATCCAGGGTCGCCTAAGGGTTAACCTCCTAAGGACGCATGACGTACCCGTACGTCATGCGCCCGTAAGAGGTGTTCAGAGCGGGGCCGCGCGGCAACCCCTCTCTGAACCACCGCGGTCCCGGGTGCTGCTTGTAGCCCGGGACCGCAGGTATTAGTGGGCACGGTCCGATCACCGTGCCCGCTAATACAGTAATCAGATGCAGCTGTCAAACATGACAGCTGCATCCGATTACCGGACGCAGCTTATCCCTGGTGTCTAGAGGGGGAGATCTCCGTACCTGCTGCCGGCCGGGGACCGCTCCAAGATGGCGCCGTCCCCGGCTCGGCACTCGTTTGTTTTCGGCTGCAGCAGCTGAAAGCAAACGGGTGCCGTTCTCATTGATCTTTGCTGTATAACTATACAGCAAAGATCTCAATGAGAGATCAAAGTATATATACTATAAGTCCCCCAGGGGGGCTTCTAGTATATGTGTAAAAAAAAAAAGTATTGTTATAAGTAAAAAGCCCCCTCCCCTAATAAAAGTCTGAATCACCCCCCTTTTCCCAGGTTTTAAATAAAAGTAAATAAATAAATAAACATGTTTGGTTTCGCCGCGTGCGTAATCACCCGAACTATTAATTAATCACATTCCTGATCTCGTACGGTAAACGGCGTCAGCGCAAAAAAATGCGCATTTTTGGTCGCATCAAATCCAGAAAAAAATGTAATAAAAAGCGATCAAAAAGTCGCATATGCGCAATCAAGGTACCGATAGAAAGTAAACATCATGGCGCAAAAAATGACTTCTCACACAGCCCCATAGACTAAAGGATAAAAGCGTTATAAGCCTGGGAATAGAGCGATTTTAAGGAACGTATATTTGTTAACAATGGTTTGAATTTTTTACCAGCCATCAGATACAATATAAGTTATACATCATTTTAATCGTAACGACTTGAGGAACATGCATAACAAGTCAGTTTTACCCCAGGGCGAATGGCGTAAAAACACAGTCCCCCCAAATAAAAGAAATGCGTTTTTTTGTTCAATTTGAACTTGAATTTTGAATTGACTTTGAATTTTTTTCTGGTTTCGCAGTGTACTTTATGCAAAAATTTAGCCTGTCATTGCAAAGTACAATAATGCAAGTGCTATTGCCTTATAAACACAAGGAGGAAAAATCGAAAACGCAAAAACAAAAATTGGCCCCGTCCTTAAAGGGTTAAGGTACCATGCTCTGGTGTACCCGGTGACCCTGTTATCAGTGCTGTTATCATTTATATTGCCCTTCTGGTTCTCTTATCATGTTACAACCATCAGCCCTAAATCTCTACAGCACCAGCTGTACTACAACTCCCAGCATATCCTGGGTGTTGCAGACTGTCAGTAAATGCTGGGAGTTGTAGTGTTTGCAGCTGTTGTACTTGGAAGATTCTTGGTGTATTGTACACTGGAGGCTTTATGGGAGATCAAAGTACATAGTTCTGTGGGGGCTGAGTGTGTGGATGTGACCCCAGAACAGAACTAATAGGGGATAGAAGAAATATACCGTTACTGACCAAATCAAATACTCCAGTATATAAGAAACATATATTATCACTGTGACCACAACCATTACCACCCCATACTAACTAATACCACCACACCATAACTGAAATCCAGTATACCAAGACCAATAATACCAGTATAAAACAAACAAATATCACAACCCCTTCACCACCGCCATTACTAAATAACATCCACTGTACACTGTAAAATCATCCCCATGTAAGGTTCTAATTATTAAAATGTGTCAGCTGGTTGTGATCTCGTGTAATCAAAGATACATAATGAATTGCTAGATAGCCATTTCCTACTGGATATCTATCTATCTATCTATCTATCTATCTATCTATCTATCTATCTATCTATCTATCTCCTATCTATCTATCTAAAAAGCAGAATGGAGTGCACTCACAGGTACGGTGATGGAGTGCTCGCAACAAGGACTGGAACCACGTCCTTACTTCAAACAAAACTCCAGAAATTGCGTCACCTCCGTATCGTGAAAAACGTGTTTCTTTATTTCATATAAAAAAAAATTACAAACAAGTGCTGCAACGTTTCTGTCTCATCACGAGACCTTTCTCAAGCATGGCAAACATAGTGACTCACATCCTTTTATACAAGTGTGTTACTAATTACAACAGTGATCAATCTAGTGAAAACACAAGGTGATCATTCCTTAACATTGTGAAAAACAAGATAGGGTTCCTCCAGGAACTATCAAAACAGTGTTCATATATATAAATACAAAATCCTGTATACATAATTCTGTGGATACAATATACATAAAGTGCAAAGGTATAATTGATAGGCGGGGTTAGCTTCCACTCACCACTGCTCGGTATTAACCCCTTAACGACATCGGGCGTAAACTTACGCCCTCGCGCCCTGGTACTTGGCGCATCAGGGCGTAAATTTACGCCCGATGTTTCCCCGATCGCTGCGTGTTCACACACAGCGGTCGGGGAAGATGGCCTGCTATAAATCATAGCAGGCCATCTTAGCTTCACGGCACGGGGGGTGGTTAACACCCCCCGTGCTTACGATCGCCGCTATTGGCTGATCAATTCAGATCAGCCAATAGCGGCGATCGGAACCTTTCCGGGTCATCGGCGACCCGATGACCCGGAAAAAAAATGGCGGTCGGTGCTGTCCGAGGACGGCACCGACCGCCATTACTGTAAAAAGTAATGGTGATCGCCGTGCCACCGGCCCGATCGCCGTGAACGGCCGGCCGGCCGTTCACGGCGATCGGGCCGGTGGCACGGCGATCAGAGTCCCACAAAATAGTAAATACCTGCCCTGGACCCCTCAGCTAGGTAGCCGAGGGGTCCAGAGCAGGTATTTGTAC
Source organism: Dendropsophus ebraccatus (assembly GCF_027789765.1). Lineage (NCBI taxonomy): Eukaryota > Metazoa > Chordata > Amphibia > Anura > Hylidae > Dendropsophus > Dendropsophus ebraccatus. The sequence continues at coordinate 146,944,222 of NC_091455.1, read as the reverse complement.
ATTACTCACCTGTCCCGGGCTCCTGATCGGCGTCTTCCGGGTTCGCGGCGTTCTCGTCTTCGTTCGGGTCTTCGGCTTCTTCCGTGACGTCACGTTCGGCTTCTCTCGGCTATTTTCGGCTCCAGCGTCGGCTCTTTCCGTATTTTGCGCTCTGCTGCCCCCTAGCGGCTGATATGTGTAATACACTTATCAGCAGCTACAGGGATATTCAGAATGTAGAATTTTTTTTTTTTTTTTTTTTCAAATTTTTTTTTTTCTATTTTCCGCACCCTATCGCCGCTGAGTGTTGATCAGCATCGCACGAAAGTGCGCTGCTAATCAGCAACTCCTCCTTTTTGGCGTAGGGTGTTTTTTTTCTATATCCTACTGCCACGGTCTGCTTATAAGTGCCGCACATAAGTGCGGCATTTAGCAGCAACTCCTTTGTTGGCGTAGGTTTTTTTTTTATACTTACTGTAAAAAAACACGTAAAAAACACTACATTACACCACACTACATTGAATAAAGTTTGACACTACACCACTATATACCCCATATACCAATCCCCGTATAAAGACGGCCCCCAGGGTGTTTTCGGCGTCAGAGGGATACGTTATTATTACCTCCGACACCGAAACAGCCAGTGAGGATGAATGGGGGGGATCCTTCTTTCCTCCATTCATCCTCATCATCCTGTGACGTGTCTGGGGGGTAGCATAGCGTACGCTGCCCCCCAGACACGTCTTTTCCGCCAGAACCGTCCCAATAAGAGATGACGGCATGGTGTGAAATTCTACAAACTGTGTGAGCGTACCTTAGGGTACACTTACAGATCCAGGGTACGTGCACACTGCGGAATGGCGAAGGATAACCCTTTGTGCATTCCGCAGCTGGCACCCACCGGCGGACTGATGGAGGCGCATGTCTCCACCCGTGTCATAGACTCCATTCTATGCACGGGCGGAATCCGTCGTCCATCCAAAGAATGAACACATTGGACGGAGAGCGGAATCCGCCCGTGCATAGAATGGAGTCTATGACACGTGTGGAGACGTGCGCCTGCATCAGTCCGCCGGTGGGTGCCAGCTGCGGAATGCACGAAGGGTTATCCTTCGCGATTCCGCAGTGTGCATGTACCCTTAGAGTGTATGAAGGAAGGGACACTCGAATCCAGCCCCCAGATGCCCCCTCCCCCCCCATCCTTGGAGTTAGTGGGGAGATCGTCCGGGAACTGATCTTCCCACTGCTGGATAAAGGTCACCACCTGTACGGGGATAACTTTTATACCAGCACCCCCTCTTCCGGTCCCTCGCTGCCCGAGCTACTGTAGCTTGCGGCACGATCCGAACATATCAGAAGTAGTAATAGAGCCCTAATATTTAGCAGCCATGGAGCGGACCCTGCGCTTCTGGATATGAAGGACCCCGTATCGCACCAGGACAACATTTTCCAGGTGACGTCCCCCACACTGGAGAAAGGGAGACCCCAGAAGAAGTGGAGAGTGTGGCGTAACAGGGGGATCAGGAAGGACAACATTTTCCAGTGTGACACCTGTCCTGATCCCCCCGTCCTCTGCATACTGGATCGCTCCAAGGCGCACCACACGTCATTGGGGTTCTACATTATCTAAATTCTGTCCCTTATTCCTATTTCAGGGGTCACGTTGATCCGGGGATTATTCTGATTGCCATTATGGAGTCAGGAAGGAATTTTTCCCCTGTGATGAGGCTACTGTCGTCTGCCTCACGAGGGGTTTTTTTTTGCCTTCCTCTGGATCAACACAGGTTGAATTTGATGGACACCTGTCATTTCCAACCTTATAAACTAATAATTGGCCTAATACCCCCAAATAAATTAGAATTGTCCCTTTTCCCCAGCTAAATAGGTATGGCCGCCATTCCCATTAGAGGAAGCCATGATGCAATTACAAAGCCTCTGTGCGGCCAGGACAGTGGAAACCCCCCACAAGTGACCCCATTCTGGAAACTACACCCCATAAGGAATCTAACAAGGGGGGCAGCGGGGATATGGCCCCCTGGTGACGGCCACATTTGGGACGTGAAAATGAAAAAAATTGTATTTTTTATTTTCTCGGCACATGTTCTACGTAAGTGCCCGTCACCAGTGGGGTCCATATGCTCACTGCACCCCTTGTTAGATTCCTTATGGGGTGTAGTTTCCAGAATGGGGTCACTTGTCGGGGGTTTCTACTGTCCTGGCAGCACAGGAGCTTTGTAATTGCGACATGGCCTCCATCCTCCATTCCAGCCTCTAAATGGCGCTCTGTCCCTTTGGTGACTTGCCCTGTGCCCATATGGCACATTATGCCCACATGTGGGGTATTTTCGTACTCAGGGGACACTACCCTACACGTTTTGTGTTCATTTTCTTTTTTAACCCCTTGTGGAAATGGAAAAAAATCAAGGCTAGACCAACATTTAGTGTAATTTTTGTAAAATTTTTACTCTAAATCATTAATCTTGTCATGTTTTTTCATTTTCACAAGGGGTTAAAAGATAAAAAAAAAACATTTAATGTGTAGAGCAATTTCCCCTGAGTACGGAAATACCCCACATGTGGACATAAAGCGCCATGCGGGTGCAGGGTAAGCCTCCAAAGGGAAGAAGCGCCATTTGGTTTTTGAAGGCTGGATTTGGATGGAATGGATTTCGAGGGGCCATGTTGCATTCAAAAGGCCCCTGTGTTGCCAAGACAGTTGAAACCCCCCACAAGTGACCCCATTATGGAAACTACACCCCTCAAGGAATGTAACAAGGGGTGTAGTGAGCATATGGACCCCACTGGTGACGGGCACAAATGTGGAACAATGTGGCGTGAAAATGAAATATTACATTTTTTACACTATAATGTTGGTTTAGCCTTGAATTTATCATTTTCACAAGGGGTTAAAAGAGAAAAAAACACACAATATGTGTAGAGCAATTTCCCCCGAGCCCGTAAATACCCCACATGTGGACATAAAGCGCCATGTGGGCGCAGGGCAAGCCTCCGAAGGGAAGGAGCGCCATTTGGATTTTGGAGGTTGGATTTGGCTAGAATGGATGATGAACGCCATGTCGCATTTACAGAGCCCTCGTGCTGCCAAAACACTGGAAACCCCCCACAAGTGACCCCATTCTGGAAACTACACCCCTCAAGGAATCTAACAAGGGGTGCAGTGAGGATATGGACCCCTTGATGACGGGCACATTTGTGCCATGAAAGTGAAAAAATGAAATTTTTCCCTTTCACGTCACATTGTTCCACATTTGTGCCCGTCACCAGTGGGGTCCATATGCTCACTGCACCCCTTGTTAGATTCCTTGAGGGGTGTAGTTTCCAGAATGGAATCACTTGTGGGGGGTTTCCAGTGTCTTGGCAGCACGAGGGCTCTGTAAATGCGACATGGCCCTTGAAATCCTTTTCAGTGAAATTCAGCTTCCAAAAGCCAATTGGCGCTCCTTCCCTTTGGAGGCTCGTCCTGCGCCCCCCTGGCACTCTATCGCCACATGTGGGGTATTTCTGTACTCGGGAGAAACTGCGCTACACATTTTTTGTCTTTTTTTGCCTCTTATCCCTTTAAGAAAATGAAAAATTGAAGGCTAGAACAACGTTTTAGTGTAAAAAATAAATTTTTCTTTTTTCACGCCATATTGTTCGGAAAATCTGTGAAGCACCTGTGGGGTCCAGATGCTCACCGCACCCCTTGTTACATTCCTTGAGGGGTTTAGTTTTCTAAATGGTGTCACTTTAGGGGTGTTTTTTAGGTTTTGGCACCCCAGAGCCTCTGCCAACCTGAAGTGGTACAGTCAAAAATGACCAAATATAACGGAGGCGTTGAAATTCACTAGGCGCTCCCTTATATCTGAGGCTTGTGGTTGCGTCAAATAGCGCAATAGGGCCACATATGGGGTATTTCTATAAACTGCAGAAACGGGGCAAAAATTATTGGGGTGCATTTCTCTGGTAATAGGTTTATAATTATGAAAAATATTGGATTACAATAAAATCTCTGCACAGAAAATTAAAATTTTCAAATTCCTTACACACTTAGCTTTTATTTCTGTGACTCCCCTAAAGGGTTAAAACACTTTCTGGATATGCTTTTGCAGAGTTTGGGGGGTGCAGTTTCTGAAATGGGGTGCTTTGTGGGGCTTTCTAACATACAGGCCCCTCAAATACACTTTAAACCTGAACAGGTCCCTAAAAATATCTGATTTTGAAATTTTACTGAAAATTTGGAAATTTGCTGCTAATGTTTTAAGCTTCCTATCGTCTAAAAAAAATGAAAGATAGTTTAATAAATGCCGCCAACATAAAGTAGACATGTTGCTAATGCTATTTAATATATAATTTATGTGGTATAACCACTTTCTGTATACGCAAAAAAGTTTCAAAGTTGGAAAAATGCATTTTTTCACATTTTTTCACATTATTTGGGTTTTTTTCATAAAGATTTGTTATGAGTATCGACTCCAATTTACCAGATATGTAAAGTACAATATGTCACGAGAAAACAATCTCAGAATCAGCCGGATAGGTAAAAGCATCCCGAAGTTATTAATGACTAAAGTGACACTGGTCATATTCATAAAATTTGTCTCTGTCATTAAGGCCATTTCAGGCTCTGTCCTTAAGGGGTTAAACAGGAAAGGAAAGAAACATACTCCATGTGCTCTCCCATGACTGATGTAGTTTGTAAACAAAGCTGACCCGCATGCGCGGGTAGGTAGATGTGCTCATCCCAGTCCAAGTCATTAGGGGAGGAGCATTAGTTCGTAGGTTGGACACACCACTTCTGTAAGGTAAACAAAGTGTACCGCATATGCACCGGTCGCACCGTGTGTACTGTGTCATATGGCTGCCATTGCAGAGTGTCCTAAGTAGCAGGCTGCAAGTCCAGTAACGTAATGCAAGAGAGTAGCGGGTAAATATGTCATGCTGGAGACCCTCTATTGTTGATGTAAAAAGACGCAGGTCCAAGTCATGTACATCTGAACACGTATGTCTGAACATCGGCAAGGTCTCCAACGGATCTACTAGTCAGAACAGTATTGCGGTTATACGAGGTACTACGGAACTCATTCCAGTATAAAAAGGGAAATCCGGCAGAGTGGCAAGTTTTCGAATTCTTGGACTATTTAAGGGGAGACGTGGATTCGGTCTCCAGCTGCTGGCACCCTGAGCATCAACTTTTAACAGAGTGCACTCCATTGTGATAGATACCGGGTGCCAGAGAGGGTCCTGACCACGGACCAAACAGATTCCAGTACAATAGATCGTCTCGGCACTCCCAAATCGATTTAGTGAGAATTTATTAGCAAAAGTTCATAACAGTGCAGCACAGCAAACAGGTTATGGTGCAACGTTTCGGCGATCCTATAACGCCATTTTCAAGCATAACCATCGTGACATCAACCTCAGTTAAATACATGTGTTTCAATTAAGTAAGTGCTATTTCATTGGTGCAAAAACATGTCAATAAAATTCAAAATCCGTGACGTGTCCAGTTAAGCACACCTCTTGGGCGTGTGTAGTGTCCTTCAAGTCCATTCACAATTTAAGGCAAAAAAAATCGCGTGAACATGTGAATAGAGTCCAAGTGTAGTCCGTGATACATAGTGAAATGAAAAGCGATACTTGAAAGCTAATGGAATTCATAATTCATAATATATCAATGAAGCACAACGGAGTTCAATCACTATGGTACTTCTTTCCTGGAGCAAGGAAACAGATAGAGTAAGCTGTAGTTTCATATAGGTGTGGTGCATACAAGATCTTAACCTCTGTTGAGGAGCCGCCCACTTTGTTTCTTGAGTCCACACATAGCGGTATTGACCCATACGGGAATCTAGGCCGTCGATAACATTGTAGCACATACTCTTATATTGACATGCCGGATTTCCGTCATCATCAGGGAGAAGAACACCCGTTGACACGATACTATATCCAGCTCATCAACTAGACCTCTCCAGGTCATGATTTATAGATTGGCCACATCCCAGGTCATACCATGCGTCAGAGATCAGGAGAACCGCTGTGTTTGTCTTATTACCATCCAGGATACCTTGCTCCGGCTTCCCATAAGTGATTTGCCCTCCCGTGTCTCACTGTGGATTTATCTGAAAAAGATTGATAATAGATGTTAGAAATCGCATAATATTAAAGGTTAATGTCAGAACAAAATCACATTAGATGCAAGGGACACGACCCTGTAGATGCGCAGACTGCATTAACCATCTGGGTTTACTCATCTCTGGGTATATTTGGATGTTTTATACTCAATATTTAATCCATTCTCATCCAGGGCTTCCGTTTTGAAGATCCACTCCAGTTCCTTTTTCTTCAATATATGTTGGCGATCCCCTCCTCTCTTAAGGGGTCCCACTCTGTCTATAGCCATAAACCGTAAATCTTTTTCTTGGTGTCCCTGCTCAAAAAAATGTTTTGCTACAGGGAGATCAAGTTTCTGTTTTCTTATCGAATATCTGTGTTGTATGATACGAGTTTTTAATTCCCATGTTGTCTCTCCAATATATATCTTACCACAGGGGCACCACAACGCATATATTACAAAGTCTGTCACACAGGTAAGATATTGCTTTATTTCACTATGTATCACGGACTACACTTGTAAATTGGACTCTATTCACATGTTCACGCGATTTTTTTTGCCTTAAATTGTGAATGGACTTAAAGGACACTACACACGCCCAAGAGGTGTGCTTAACTGGACACGTCACGGATTTTGAATTTTATTGACATGTTTTTGCACCAATGAAATAGCACTTACTTAATTGAAACACATGTATTTAACTGAGGTTGATGTCACGATGGTTATGCATGAAAATGGCGGTATAGGATTGCTGAAACGTTGCACCATAACCTGTTTGCTGTGCTGCACTGTTATGAACTTTTGCTAATAAATTCTCACTAAATCGATTTGGGAGTGCCGAGACGATCTATTGTACTGGAATCTGTTTGGTCCGTGGTCAGGACCCTCTCTGGCACCCGGTACCTCGGAGGTGCGGCTGAACATTGATTATCTATCTATCTATCTATCTATCTATCACAATGGAGTGCACTCTGTTAAAAGTTGATGCTCAGGGTGCCAGCAGCTGGAGACCGAATCCACGTCTCCCCTTAAATAGTCCAAGAATTCGAAAAATCCAGAGTGTTTTATTCCATATTCAGTAAAAAAATCACATGCAGCTATCAATCTCAGGTATAAGTAGGGCCCCAGGACAAATTTTAGGATATATAATGGTAACATAGGTAAGAATTTTCTGTGCATGATAATGCTGTCATAGTTAATAACACCAGTAAATATTATCACCATACTGTACATGTTACTGCCATACTTTTACTAAGGAAACCCACCAATATTGCCAATACTTCCAATATATCAGTAAAAAATAATATCACCACACCATGAGCACTGCCATTACCACCACATAATGACTAATACCGCTATACTGTGACTGAATACAATCCACTATATAAAACACTAATATTACCAATAAGACCAGAATACACAGGACGAGTAATAGCATCACACCATGCCCACTACTCCCACCATACGGTGACTGGATAATACCACTATACTGTCACCAAATAACAGCCGCTATATAAAGAGCAATATTCTCCCAAAGCAGTGACAATAGAACACAGGTGTCAAACTCCGGCCCTCCAGCTGTTACAAAACTACAAATCCCATCATGACTGGACAGCTAAAGCATGACAGGAATTGTAGTTTTGCAACACCTGGAGGGCCGGAGTTTGACACCCCTGATAAGTTATAAGACCTTATAAGTTATTATAGTGCAGAAACATTCAGTCATTTACAGTAGGCATCTTCTCTGCATGAAGAGACGTCCACTTTTCCCTTTCTTCTCCATCTGGCTCCGGCCATCATGAAGACTTCTCTGGCCATTACTCATCTCCACGGGATCTGCCAGACAGACATTATAGGCTTCTTGCTCCAGCAACATCCTCATCTATACATCCCACCATATAGAATAGCCCCCTGTGCATCCTCCCATATAGAATAGCCCCCATGCATCCCCCCATATAGAATAGCCCCCCCTGCATCCCCACATATAGAATAGCCCCCTGTGCATTCCCCCATATAGAATAGCCCCCCTGTGTATCCCCACCATATAGAATAGCCCCCATGCATCCCCCCTTATAGAATAGCCCCCCTATGCATCCCCCATATAGAATAGCCCCCCGTGCATCCTCCGATATAGAATAGCCCCCATGCATCCCCCCTTAAAAAATATCCCCCCGTGCATCCCCCCATATGGAATAGTCCCCCCGTGCATCCTCCCATATAGAATAGCCCCCCTGAACATCCCCCCCATATAGAATGATCCCCTTCTGTGTATCCCCCCATATAGAATAGCACCCCCATGCATCCCCCCTTATAGGATAGCCCCCCCTGTGCATCCCCCCATATAGAATAGTCCCCTGCTGTGCATCCCCATATAGAAAGAACCCCAGACAGCCACCCCGACAGCAAACGACCAACGATGATTTGAGAACATTTTGAAAGATCACAATGAACGATTTCTCACTTGTCGCTTGATCGTTCACTGATTATTGCTCAAATGCGATCGTTATTGTGAAAATTTGAACGATAATCGTTCCATGTAAACGCCGCATAAAAGTGAAATGCCCACTTGTCGGCTGATTTGATATTTTGTGCAGCACAAAAGATCATTGTTCTCTCTGTGTAAACAGGTGATGTGTGGCAAATATCAATGCACTTAAAAGGCCTCATAAACGATAGAGCGATAGTTTGTGCTGCCAAGAATATCATGCCATGAGAAGGCACTGTAAGCAATCGCCAATCTTTCTAGTCAACTCCTATACACTGCCCCATATTGGGCCTTATAAAATGACCCGGGTGCGTCAGGGGGTAAGGCTAAAGCCCAATCCTGGGCCATAGCTACTCTCTCAGCATCTCCCAAAAAGGCATTGAACTTACAAAATACAAGTTACAGGACTCCCTGAATGTCCAGGTTCCCCTCAAACCGGTCGGGCATAAGCATTTTAGGCCGGGGAGTCTGAGAGACCGCAGGAGCTGTTGTAATGGTCATACCTTCCATACCTTCCGCCATACCTTCCATGTGTGTTGCATTGTCTTATATGCGGTCAGTTAGGGACAGCTCGATAGACATGCTGAACCATCGGGACCGCTGTCGCGGGGTACGGTCGCTGATAATGTTAAACAGGAGAGGAGACAAGGACAGTTGAGCCCTAAGCTGGCACCCGCCCCGCTGTCCCTGCCTACTTGCCTCAAAGCAATAACAGCTAGGGACAACTGGATGGCAATCCCTATGCTGGGTAGAGTGGTACACAGAACAAAGACAGACAAACACAACACAATAAAGAATGGTCAGATAGCTGAGACAAAACCAGACGGTAAGGCCCCCTTAACACGTCCGGAAAAACCAAGAATTTCCCGGACACATAGACTTTCATTAGTCATGGACACCTTTCCGGATTTTTCCGGAAGATTGTCCGTTACGGAAAATAGATCCGGAAAAAATAGGACATGTCCTATTTTTGTCCGGAATTCCAGCCCGGACGCCCCCATAGTAGTCTATGGGAGCGCCGGAATCACTGGAACTTTCCTGATGTGAATCAGGAAAGTGCCCGGGATTCCAGATTGGTTAAGAGGCCGCCAGCACCCCCGCACACCTTTTTGCGGGGCACCTGCAACCTCAGCACACCTCTCTGCCGAAATGCTGAAGGATTTCCTGAAGGTAAAAATGGATTACCGTCAGGAAATCCTGATACTTTCCTGATGGCTTTTGAGGCCTCGTGATCAGGATTTCCTGACAGTAAAAACTGACACGGACGTGTGAATGGGACCTAAGCAAAGTACAAAATCGAATCCAAGGGGCGGTCAAAGGGTCAGTAGCTAAAGGCAGGAAACCACTTGGTCAAGTAACTAGAAACCAGAGACTATCACCGGCACTGAATCTGGGCAGAATGGAACTACTTATGAGACCTTGAGTCCCGGCCCAGCCCAGATACTGACAGCTAACAGGAAGAGTCAGCTGTCAGTCCAATTAACCTGATAACAAACACCAGTGCTGATTCAGCCAGGGAGAGAACACTTGCCACTGCTACAACAAGGAGCAGCAGAGCTTATAGCAAAAACATGAAAAGTGTTTAAGTTGCTATGGATGCTGAGCCGAACACACGGCCCGAGTCCTAACAGAAAATTTGCTGAAACACACAGAGACCATATTTATCTACCTTACTGCTCTTGCTGCGAGGCCTTCTGGTCCAAGGTGCGCGCTCGAGGATGTTCTGTGTACCTAGAAAACAAAATATACACATTCATTTGGGGGTCCCACTTTATCTAAAACCAGCCCTGGCTGCAGTTATCTACACACCAAATAAAAGCACTGTACTATCATGGGTGTCACAGGATTAAATGAGGTACATAAGTCTCCAAACTGTTTGCTACTAAATAAATGCTAAGGCTGGGTTCATATGACCCGCTGTCGTGTGACTTTGTTATAGCTAAAATTTGGCTATTATATTGCATATGACCTGCACTGAGGTAAATCCCGGCAAAGTTGCATTACACCTATAACCAAAAATCCATCAGATTTGGACTTTGGGTGGTTGTCATAGTCCTGTTATGTTGCATGTTGCAAGCAGTGGCGTAGCTGCAGTTCTCCCGAATCATCTGGTGATAATGGCAGCTGATTCGGGAGGTTGCTGTCTCTCCCTACGCAATTGCTGATACAACGGAATAGACTGCTGGCAGGAGCCCCATGCTCCCTCTCCTGCCCCTGGGACTCCTGCTCTGTGTAATACAGGCTGAGCAGTTAGCTCCGCCATCATGCAAAGCAGCCAGACCTGACCAGAGCCCTAGGGAAGAGCAGGAACCTGGACAGGTGAGATTATTATCCCTAGAACTACAACCCCCATCATGCCCTGCTAACAGTTCATGACAAGAGTTGCAGTTTTGCAACCTGGAGCTCTCAAGGTTGCAGAACTACAACCCCCATAATGCCCTGTTGGCAGTTCATGATGGGACTTGTAGTTTTGCAGTCTGTGTCTCTCCATGTTGCAGAAGTACAACCCCCATCATGCCCTTCTGGCAGCCATGATGGGAGTTGTAGTTTTTCTGCTGGGGAGTCAAAGATCAGAAAACAATGATTACAGAATGACACAGTACAGTACATTCATTATGGGGGAAAGTTGTGCAATACATGAGGGGACACAGTGACAGTTCATTAAGACACTGATGCACATTAGGGGGCATCACCTTAGAGTAATTGGAAATAATATTTTTTTGGCCTCTGCGTCTTATCAAATGGGATACTGGGGCCCAAGCTAAAATTTTCCACCAGGGGCCATGCGCTTTTAAATATGCCCCTGGATCTGGTTGTACAACCGCTAGTCACATGTATTGAGCTGTAAAAATCCGCAACATATCCTCCATGTCTGAATATACCCTACATCATTCGGAGAGGCCATAAAAGCCTGTTTCACAACTGATATTGTATAGTGGGTGACAGGGCAAATAGGACTGCAGTGCAATGTGCTCCAACCTGAAACATCAACTTCCAACATGTCAGGACATGCTCATGACATCACTACGACAAGCAGTGACATCACGTAAGTGATATAATTGGTGATGTCATCCCAGGGCACTATAAAAGAAGGTGCAGAGCCCCAGACTCTCTGTTCTTAGGGACTCACTAGCGATCACACTGTCTGTTCTACCTGTGCGTTCCGCCTGCGTATATTGCACGTTTATTCTAGTGGTTTTGATTTTTATCAGTCCATGGATAGAGAGGAGAGGATTGACAGGGATCTTGCTATTTTGGCAACCTCCTTTGCTATTTGGTTCCAATCCTGGTGGGCTGTCTTTCCACCAGACAACCGCTCACCTTGATTGAACCCTTTATCAACCCGCTGAGCTGGGGCAATTCCATCAGCGACCCGCTCAGCTGGGACATCACCAGGGGCCTGCAGTGGTTGAACAGTTCCATCAAAGAGCAGCCGGCTGGAAGATTACCATCAACCTACTGAGGCCCAATTCCACCATCAACCTGCAGCGTAGCAACTCCAGCACCATCAAAATGCAGAGTCCAAACAACACCATTGGAGACCTGCCCAATGGAATATGACCACCTGTGACCTTATTTCCATCACCAGCCATCTCCATAGCGCAGCAACTGTCTTCACTGGCCTGCTTAGCTGGCAGACTGCTGTTAGTGATATGCTCAGCTCGATATAAACCACCAGCCGCCTGCTGAGCTGGACTTTCACTAATAGCACCCTGCTGACCTGGATCACAGCTGCTATAGAGTGGCTGAGTGTTATCACCACCACCTGTGATTGCAACATAAGAGACCTGATCATGTGGATCATCACCCTCATCTGCAGCAGCTTCCTGCAGATCTGGAGGACCACAGCCACCTGGATCACCACCACTACTACCATTGGTGAGCTGATAACGTTGATTTCCACCATCACCACCAGCGGTCTGCAAGCCATACTAAAAAGCATCAGTAAGAAGCTGGTGTGGATTGCCACAACCCTCCAGCTACTCACTTGGGGGACCAGCCGCTGCAACAGGTTCTCATGGCTGATCACTGCGAGTGAGGCATTGTCCTGGACTACCACCAGCAGGATGCTGATCGGCGTCCTACAGAGCATCAGACTGATATTGCGATGCTTCTCCAGTACCGAGGAGCTGAAGAAATGCATCGCTATCATCTCCAAGGAAGTGCTCAGTGGCTTCCTCACCTCCACACCACGCTCCAAGGGTCATCCCTACAGCGAATGATTTAAAAACTTAAATAATGTTTTTCATTTTGCCAAAAATGTGTTCTTCTTGTTATAAGAAAATAGACATATGGAGAATTTATTATAGACCAGAATTTTATATGCATCTATACTTTGGAGTAAGGTGTCCAAGAGTGTAAGTGTGTAAAAATGAAAATGTGGGACACTAAAAAGACCATACCCCACCTCTCCTACACTTTACCTGTCAGCTCTGCTCCCCCAAAGATGGTCGCTCTGCAGTTATTGTTTGAAGTGAGGAGGAAAGGGGAACCAAGGTGGACGTCACACAGGAGGTCCCCCTGCTGGTCACTCTCCTTCTCCAACTCTTCTTTCTCCCACTGGCTGTAGGAGTATACGCTGCCCAGACAAAAACACCCGGTGGGGTCTGGGTAGATTTATCACACAGTGTCCTTGTTTCCAGATAGTAACCAATCATAGCTTAGCTTTCACATATTATTTGCTCTTCCCAAGTGAAAAGGGAGCTGTGATCATTCGCTATGGGATACTAAAGGAAATGTATTATGCTGCTATGGTAAGAGACAGGGGCCCCCTGTGGCTGTCATAGGGACAGGAAATCAGAGGTTTTAATACTTTAGGGGCTGCCTACAAATAGGAAACCTTACTGCAGCTTCATTATAATGTGTGGCTAGGTTCAATCCCCACACCAACTTTGCTTTTTGTGATTTAAATGGCTGCATGATTAATTTTCTTTTGCTCAATATTTGGCTTTCTGTCCATGCTAATGTAGAGGAAATAAGTTGTCCGAGTATTTTTTTCATTATACAAAGCGGTTATATTGTGTTTGGAGTCTATAGTTGATAGTCTGTGATAGTGGCATAATATTAAAAGTGTGTATATATATATATATATATATATATATATATATATATATATATAAAAATATATATATGCAATATATTCATGTGTGCAATTCACATCACTGGCTGGGCAATATATAACTCTGCAACCAATTGTATTTCACATGTGTACTGAACAAGAAACAAACATACGCTAATATTACGCACCGCCTAATACATAGGCAAGTACCGCTAGACCAAAAGGTACACTTCTACTTTACATTCATGTACCCTGGTATACTTCCCCTGCTGTCCCATGTCGAGGTGCCTTCCCAAAGAAGGCCTACTGTTGTTGGCTGTTTCCTAATTGAGTTGGAGAATGGGTCCGGATCCCCTCTCCCACACCATGCACTTAGAATGAGGACACAGATTACGTATCTTGCAAACAAGTCTGGTGTGTTCTGCTATCTCTGAGAACCCACCTTTATTTATACAGGAAAAAACCAATGGATATGAATGTAAAATGCAAAGTCATACACTATGCAAGTCATCAACTTCAAAAGAACAGATAATTACAGATATGTTTTGACAGATATGGACATACAATAAGATTAAATGTTCAATTAAAAATTGTTTACATAAGGATGTTGATATTAAAAAATTGTTTACATAAGGATGTTGATACATGAACATTTTGTTATCTGCTTACAAAAATGTGAATAATAAAATAACATTTATTATCTGCTAAAAACAGGTGGTAGACCAGCTGTGTGTCCTTGAAGTTCAGTCATATAGGAAAGTTCATTTAGAAAAGATTTTATTTTTCTTCTTATTTCTTTGGATGGATTAACTCATTCCTCTCATTCCCCCCTTTTTGGCGATGATGAAGAAATCTGGGTCCTGGACAGGATTAAATCCCAATATGTACCCTAAACACTCTCTGACCGGCGAGGGTTGTCAGGGTGCGGATGCTTCTGGGTCCAACACCATCACCTAGAGCCACATGGGCATATCCTCCTCCAAGAAATTTCCTCATCATAACGCCAATCTAGAAGGAAAAGAAACAAACATCATTACTTATAGAGTATAAGATTTAGTCTTTGTAACTTGTTGACAACAACAGCATAATCCTTTGATTACACAGTAGACCAATAAAAGAAACAACATGATCTGAAAAACTGTTTGTAGTATTCCCATGAACCATCCTCCTATACCATTGAACCAATTTGCAGGATTTAAGCTAGCTAATGCCCCTGACCACCATTTATCCTGGCCTGCCAGAATCATCTCATCATGTTTTTTCCTTAGTTGTGCAATTTTATCCAGTCCTGCTGTGATTTGCACTATTCCCTGATCATTTACATAATGACAACATGTAGGGCCAACTACCTGACACATCCCCCCTTGAGCAGCAGTCAGAAAATCAAGTACCACAGTGTGCTGGTTAGTAACTACCATAAGTTGCCTCTGCACTGCTACTGAGGTGTTAAGTATATCCAGTATGTCAAATATCTGATCATCTAAATAGTCTGTGGCTTCAACTAATTTGTCCCAAGTTTGCATCACCATAGGATACAGAAATAAAGTACTAAAGAATTTGTTGGCCATTGACATCTGCACTAGATGAGGTCTTCCATTATGTCGCGGTTTATTGTCCTTGGCCCTTTTTGTCAGTGAATGTCTAGGGATTTTACCTATTGGGAGGTCGTCAGTCTGTACTATAAAGGTAGCAGGTGTCAATCTTACCACTGTACAGGTACCATTTATTCCCACAGGGAGCCATTTGTAGGCGTTCCTTCCACAGACCCAATACACTCCTCCTGGGAGGTCCCATAGGTGAGAATGCTGTAAAACTAGATGATGGGCAAGATCAATCAATTTGCTTACACTCTTTATTGCACACCACTCAGGATCTTGTCCCAAAGGGCTACAATATCCAGCATCTGGGTTTCCACATGTAGGATCGTTTGGACTGTATGCCGATGAATCATTACACCACAAATTATGTTGTTCATTCTGACAGGTTGTCTCATTACCACCTTTGAATAAATGTGACCATTCCCATTTAGAATCTATGATCTTTCTCTCTAATAGGGATGGTTTCCATACATCTGATGTCCCTTTACTAGCATCTGTCCTATTGAATATTATTTTTACATTCTCTAAGGGCACATCTCCCATGTGTATTATTTGAGTAGAGTTTCTCCTCACCCAACTACCCCCTTTGAATGCTAGGTATTGGTAACCTTTGGTTGGAGACCTCACTTCCCCTGCCCACCATGGAAAAGATATCCACCCTACTATTGGAATTGTGACACTGACATTCCACTGACTACTGTACTGTGTATCATTATTAGCTAATTGGTCCCAACAGGAATCAACATCAAGAAATTCTTCAAATGGGACAGGAATAGCTAGGTAAGCAAGAGAAGATGCAGTTACTGGGGAGTAGGTACATATCCAACAGTCAGATACATTTAGTTCCATGTTAAGTAATTTGTGATGTGTTAGTAACATGTTTTCTCGAGACTCAGATTTTTTTAACAAGGATATACTCAACCCAGTTAGGATCAAAATCATGATGCAAGTTTGCAATGGCTGGCATGGATCCATGTCTCCTTTCCTTCCAACTTGACAGATGTAGGTGTTGTCAAAAGCACTTGGAATGGACCATCAAATCTGGGCTCAAGACTTTTTCGAGTATGCTTCTTTACATAGACAAGATCACCAGGTTGTAATTTATGGCTTCCAGTATCAGCCTCAGGGTCTGGAAGGGAAGAGAAAACTCGAGAATGGTTATTATTTAGTTGCTTTTGCAAACTGATAACATATGCAGATAGGTTATCGCAATTCATTTCCAACTGCTGTGGTAGATAACACCCCAACTGCGGTGCCCGTCCAAACAATATTTCGTATGGAGAGAGTTTAGTCTTGCCCTGAGGAGCTGTTCTCACTGAATACAAAGCAATTGGTAAGCACTGTGGCCATGGTTTATGTGTCTCTTGCATTGTTTTTTGTATTTTCAGCTTAAGGGTACCATTCAGCCTTTCCACCTTTCCTGAGGCCTGTGGCCTGTAGGGGGTGTGTAGTGCTGAGTCTATACCCAAAGCTTGACACACATTTTGGAACACTTGACCAGTAAAGTGCGTTCCTCGATCCGATTCAATGACTTCTGGTAGGCCAAATCTTGGAACCAGTTCCATAGCAATCTTAGCTGCTGTATTTCTGGCACTGGCTGACTTTACCGGATATGCCTCTGGCCATCCAGAAAAGAGATCCACACAGACAAGTACATACTCATGTGGACCAGACTTTGGCATCTGGATGTAGTCAATTTGAAGTCTCTGAAAGGGATAATAAGCCCTTGGTAAATGTTTTTGTGGGACTTTTACTGTCTGTCCAGGGTTATTGGCCTGGCAAATGTGACATACCCTTAGGCGTTCATTCACATAATGCCTGAATCCTGGTGCATACCAGAATTTTCTGCTTTGTTGCAACATCACATTTGCACTGACATGGCTAGGTAGATGTAAGGCTGAGTAAAGGGTTGGAAACCAGGCTTTTGGCAAAACTGGTAACCCTTCAATATGCCATAGTCCATCCACCAACACCCCTTTTCTTGTACATTCGTCAAGCTCTTCCTCTGTCATAGACTGAATGACTTTCTGTAATTCTGTTTGTTCACTCACAGTATCCACTTCTTCATCAGGTTCTAGTGGAAGAAGAGCTGCTTTCTTTGCAGTTTTGTCGGCCAAATCATTCCCTCTGGCCTCCTTGGTATCTGCTCGTGTGTGAGCAGCCACTTTTATCACTGCCAGATCTCTGGTTTTTGCAGCTATCTCTATGAGTTCTTTGATCAGAGTCCCATGCTTAATAGGGTTTCCTGCTGCAGTCAGAAACCCTCTTACTGCCCAAATGTGGCCTGAGTCATGGATTACGCCATGTGCGTATGCTGAATCAGTGTAGATATTGGTGGCATCATCTCCTGCTTGTTCTATGGCCTTTTTCAGTGCTGTTAATTCTGCGACCTGGGCAGAACAGCCTGGCGGCAAAGGGCCACATATCACTGTCTCATGCAGGGTTACCACAGCATATCCAGTATGGAATTTGCCATGCTCATCAGCAAACCTGCTGCCATCAATGAAAAATTCATGCACAGGATTTGGCAATGGGATTCTTGAAATATTGTGAATAGGTTGTGACTCTGCTTCTATTAGTTCAGCACAATCGTGTTCCATGATTTCAAGTGTTTCTTCACCATTGTCATTGTCCTTTTCCCCCCTGTCCAAATCTGTGAATATGAGAAGTTCAGCCAGATTTAGACTTGTGAGTTTTTGAAAGATGAAATTACGAGTATCCTTTCTTTCTCTTTATCAGAGAAATAGATGGGTATGCTTTGGGAGTCCTTACTCAGAAACATGATGGCAAACATAGACCCCTGGGGTACTATTCAGTCAAATTGGACTCAGTGGTCAAAGCAGCTCCCACTTGCCTAAGGACTGTTATATCAGTACAAGTCATTGTGGATAAAGCATCAGATGTATCTCTAGATTATCCTACCACCATTCTCACTACTCATGACGTCTATGCCATACTAACACAGGTCCAAACTAAGCATCTGTCAATGGCTAGACAAGTCCGTATGCAATGTGCACTTCTCCTTCCTCCTAATTTCATCTTTCAAAAACTCACAAGTCTAAATCTGGCTGAACTTCTCATATTCACAGATTTGGACAGGGGGGAAAAGGACAATGACAATGGTGAAGAAACACTTGAAATCATGGAACACGACTGTGCTGAACTAATAGAAGCAGAGTCACAACCTATTCACAATATTTCAAGAATCCCATTGCCAAATCCTGTGCATGAATGAGAAGTTCAGCCAGATTTAGACTTGTGAGTTTTTGAAAGATGAAATTAGGAGGAAGGAGAAGTGCACATTGCATACGGACTTGTCTAGCCATTGACAGATGCTTAGTTTGGACCTGTGTTAGTATGGCATAGACGTCATGAGTAGTGAGAATGGTGGTAGGATAATCTAGAGATACATCTGATGCTTTATCCACAATGACTTGTACTGATATAACAGTCCTTAGGCAAGTGGGAGCTGCTTTGACCACTGAGTCCAATTTGACTGAATAGTACCCCAGGGGTCTATGTTTGCCATCATGTTTCTGAGTAAGGACTCCCAAAGCATACCCATCTATTTCTCTGATAAAGAGAAAGAAAGGATACTCGTAATTTGGCAAACTCAAGGCAGGGGCTCTCAACAATTCTTGCTTGAGAGTTTGAAATGCAGCTGCCGCTTCTGTTGGAAATTTGAAAGGAATTTCTTTTGTGCAGTCATACAATGGTTGCATTAGTTTTGCAGCATTTGGTATCCACTGTCTACAGTAAGATACGAGTCCCAGAAAAGCACGAAGCTTCTTCACATTGGTTGGAGGTTTGGCTTGCTGTACAGTTTGTATGCGACTTGGACTCAGATGTTTCTGGCCAGCTGATAGACAATGTCCCAGAAAAATGACCTTCTCCTGGACAAATTGTAATTTGTCTCTGGACACTTTGCAGTGTATTGTAACAAGGAAATTCAGTAATTCCATGCTTGTTTTTTCACAAACTTCTTTTGTTGGACAACAAAGAAGTAAGTCATCAACATACTGTAAGAGCACAGTCTCTGGTGGCAGCTGAAAGGCTTCTAGGACAGATGCCATTGCTGCAGAGTACAAAGTTGGCGAGTGAACCATTCCCTGTGGCAATCTCGTCCACGCATATTGGACACCCTTGTGTGTGAATGTGAACAGGTGATAGCAATCAGGATGCAATGGCACTGACCAGTAGGCATTGACCAAGTCAATGACAGTATAATACTGTGTTCCAGATGGTATTTGATTGAGCAGCGTATGGGGATTTGGGACTACTGGAGTGAGGGGTTCCAGTATTGCATTTATGGCTCTTAGATCATGAACCATTCGGTAAACAGTTGGTTGTCCCTTGATGGTCTTCTTTTTAACAGGGAATAATGGAGTATTGGCTGCAGATTTTAATTTAATCAGTACCCCCCTTTGCAACAATGGTTCTATTTGCTCAGATAATGACTTTTCTTGAGCAGAATTAAGAGGGTACTGTTGAAGTTGAGGCAGTGTGATATTTTCTTTCCATTTCACTTTTACTGGTGCTACTGGCATGTCTCCTACATCAATTTTATCCTTGGCCCATAAAATGGGAGGTAAGGAATCAAGGAGTGTAGACTGTGAAGTAGCAGGAATGCTGTCATTCTGCTCTTCAAGGCTGAGTATTTGACACAGTGCCTCAGGTTGTAGGTCTGAGGGAATTTTCAACATAACATTCCCATCTTCCATATATTGTATGTTCCCCTGCAGGCGGGACAAAAGATCAGCACCCAAAAGTGCCATTGTCCCAGATCCACCCACAAGAAATCTGGATACCAATATATGTGGACCTATTTTTGTTTTTAGTGGGTGGGTAAGAGAAATTTGTTGTAGTTGACCATCAAAGCCAGCTACACTTACTGCATCATTTGATATATCATTGGGAGACAACTTATCAGAGGGTATCATTGATCTTGAGGCTCCTGAATCTACTAGAGCTTGGGTTTGAACTCCAGAGACTTGTATGGGTATTTTGACAAATGGTCCTCTAGTGTCTTTATCCTCTGCTGCATATAGTCATTGTTGTTTCTTTGGCTCTGTCTCCTCCTTTTCTTCTTCTTTATTGTCCCGTTTTCTTTTTCTGCATTCCTTGATCACATGTCCTATCTTACCACAATAGTAGCAAGTGGGACCTCTCCGTGGTTTCTGGTCAGGTTGCTGTTCATTGGCCACAGCTACCACTACTCTTTTTTGTTTTCCTTCTTGCAAATCCAATTGGATTCCACATGCTTTTGTAATCATATCATCCACATTATCTGCCTGTCTCCACTCTGGGCAACATAATTTCAGTTTATCTGCAATTGGGTGTCTTAAACCATCTATGAAAGCTCTTGCTAGCAATCTTCTGACTGCTGCATCTTGTAGATCCAGTCCCTCATCTTGATATGACTGGTTTAGTCTGAAAGAATAGTCAGTCACTGATTCCTGAGGACCTTGTATTACTGGTCCTGCAGATCCCTTTTGTCTCTGTTGCATTTGGCAAAAAACATTTAAATGTGCCATAAACTGTTGTCCTGATGCCATTGACCTTATGTCATGAGGTACACGATTGCCAATATGTGCCTGGAGTTGGGAAAATTGAACTGGGCTCATTTTCATTCTACAAAGATCCATCATGTCTATCCAAGCGGCTCTATATGTACCTTGAATTTGATTTAGGTACCTCCAAAAACTAACAGGAGCTATTCCAGGATTTGGTGCATTCTGTAACAGGGACATTTGATCCCCAGGTTGCCAGGGTTTATATTCATCAAATGTCCTTAGTTGGTAATCTCGTGGAGCATCAGGATTATTAGGATCTATTGGTTCCTTAATAAATGCCCTTCTCTCAATCACAGGGTGCAAAGCATCAGGATGAGGCTTGTGTGCCCCACATGCTAAGCAAGTGTCCTCCCAGTCTGGGTTTTGTTGACCACAGTTGAAACATACCCATCCCGGGGGTCCGTTTACTGTTTTTGTGTAAGAAGGGGGGGGATTTGAGACTGAAGTAAGGCTCAGTCCCTTTTTGTTATCTCCCCTCTGTCCCTCTGTCCAGTCATACATCCATTGTTGGTCTTTTGCCTGTTGAGATAGATCTTTCATATGGGTAACTGTCATTTCCCATCCATTATCAATTATTAATCCTCCCCTTGTTTCTTGGACTTCAGTCCAAGTATTGGGGTTAAAAACAGCATCGTGTTGGATGTTAAAATATTTCAACATTGCTTTTGCCCTTTTTGCTTGTTCTTTGCCATATCGGCAGGTCACTATGTGGGTTGCAGAAACCCCTTTTGATTCTGTTTGTCCCATTTTATGTTACTTCGTGATCGTATAACAGGAGGCACCCAGAATGATCAACTGATGATTTTCTTTCTTGTGTCCTGTACACTTATGACCACGGATCACTACCAAAAGCTGGGACTTAGAATATTCCACGGTTCAGGGCTTCCTTTTCTAATGTTGAAATATACTCTTGCTGCTATGTAGATTGCAAAACAAATTACCCCAAGTATACAGAGGACAGGGATTAGCATATTACAGATCTTTCCCTTGGAAACAACCAGACTACTGTCCAGCGTCCTTGTATAGTTAGGCTACTAGGCTCATTCCAAAGTGGTTTTAGCACTGGCACTGTTCCCACCGCACAACGCTCCGTGTCTATGAGGACCTGTGACAACCACGGCCGGGCTCTGGGTAACAGTTTTAGCCTGAATGAGCAATTCTTCGCCTACTATATACTATCCCTCACAGGTTAGGACAAACAGACATAGAACAGCCAACAAGAGGAGAACAAAGTTCAAATTGACACACCTATCGTGAGTTCACTTTGATAACTTACTCTGCAGAGGTAGGTAAGAAAGATGTGAAGGAGGAGAGCACAGAAAAGAGCAAACAAATTTTTTACTCTTACCTGGCCAGGTTTTGTGGTCTCCTTATTCACCCCTCTCTCTCCTGGTACAGCAGTGCAGGTCATCCGATCTCCCGATGTAATGGGCGTGTCCCTGTTCGGGCGCCAAAAATGTCGAGGTGCCTTCCCAAAGAAGGCCTACTGTTGTTGGCTGTTTCCTAATTGAGTTGGAGAATGGGTCCGGATCCCCTCTCCCACACCATGCACTTAGAATGAGGACACAGATTACGTATCTTGCAAACAAGTCTGGTGTGTTCTGCTATCTCTGAGAACCCACCTTTATTTATACAGGAAAAAACCAATGGATATGAATGTAAAATGCAAAGTCATACACTATGCAAGTCATCAACTTCAAAAGAACGGATAATTACAGATATGTTTTGACAGATATGGACATACAATAAGATTAAATGTTCAATTAAAAATTGTTTACATAAGGATGTTGATATTAAAAAATTGTTTACATAAGGATGTTGATACATGAACATTTTGTTATCTGCTTACAAAAATGTGAATAATAAAATAACATTTATTATCTGCTAAAAACAGGTGGTAGACCAGCTGTGTGTCCTTGAAGTTCAGTCATATAGGAAAGTTCATTTAGAAAAGATTTTATTTTTCTTCTTATTTCTTTGGATGGATTAACTCATTCCTCTCACCCATATGCATTCCAGAGGTGTTGGCATCATTTCCTGAGGTTTCATTGGGCACTTGGTGACCTTCTAGTGGTCGAATCTTGATTTCCAAGTCCCAAGGATTTTTCTCCCATATACTATAATGGGATTCGGTATTCCCCCCCCCCCCCCCCCCCCAGGCTCTCACCCGCTCACAGTTGCCCCGCATAATAGGGGTTTTAGGTTTTCAACAATCCTACACCTAAACCATGCAAAACAGGGGTTTCTATTAGGTCACCAGCTCATAAGGACACTCCTGCTCATTGCATTCCTCTGACGGCTTGTTGAGTCTGGCTCCTTCCTGACACACATGGGCATGACATCACCATAGGTCCTTTAACCCCTTAAGGACCGGGCCTAAAATGGCCTTAAAGAGAACCAATCATGGCCGAAATTTTAAAAAATTTTTTTGCTAATAAGCTGTAAATTAATATTTTATTAATATTTGTAATTGGAATTATTTTATTTTACTCCCGTGATTTTACAATATACACATTCTCTTTTCCTGTCTCGCGCCGGCTCTTTTTAAAAGAGCCGGCGCGAGACAGGAAGCTCCCGGCATGCCGAGCGGCGGGAAGGGCTCCCATGAGCCTTTGCCGCCGCTCTGTAAATACACATGTCGCAATTACAAAGCTCCTGTGCTGCCAGGACAGTAGAAACCCCCCACAAGTGACCCCATTCTGGAAACTACACCCCATAAGGAATCTAACAATGGGTGCAGTGAGCATATGGACCCCACTGGTAACAGGCACATATGTAGAACATGTGCCGTGAAAATAAAAAATACAATTTTTTTCATTTTCACATCCCAAATGTGGCCGTCACCAGGGGGCCATATCCCCGCTGCCCCCCTTGTTAGATTCCTTATGGGGTGTAGTTTCCAGAATGGGGTCACTTGTCGGGGGTTTCTACTGTCCTGGCCGCACAGAGGCTTTGTAATTGCATCATGGCATCCTCTAATGGGAATGGCGGCCATACCTATTTAGCTGGGGAAAAAGGGACAATTCTAATTTATTTGGGGGTATTAGGCCAATTATTAGTTTATAAGGTTGGAAATGACAGGTGTCCATCAAACTCAATCTGTGTTAATCCAGAGGAAGGCAAAAAACCCTCGTAAGGCAGACGACAGTAGCCTCATCACAGGGAAAAAATTCCTTCCCGACTCCATAATGGCAATCAGAATAATCCCTGGATCAACGTGACCCCTGAAATAGGAATAAGGGACAGAATTTAGATAATGTAGAACCCCAGTGACGTGTGGTGCGCCTTGAAGCGATCCAGTATGCAGAGGCCGGGGTGATCAGGACAGGCGTCACACTGGAAAATGGCGTCCTTCCTGATCCCCCTGTTACGCCACACTCTGCACTTCTTCTGGGGTCTCCTGTTTTCCAGTGTGGGGGACGTCACCTGGAGAATGTTGCCCTGGTGCGATACGGGGTCCTTCATATCCAGAAGCGCTGGGTCCGCTCCATGGCTGCTAAAAATTAGGGCGCTATTACTACTTCTGATATGTTTGGATTGTGCCGCAAGCTACAGGGCAGCGAGGGACCGGAAGAGGGGGTGCTGGTATAAAAGTTATCCCCGTACAGGTGGTAACCTTTATCCAGCAGTGCGAAGATCAGTTCCCGAACGATCTCCCCACTAACTCAGAGGATGGGGGGGGGGCATCTGGGGGCTGGATTCGGCTGTCCCTTCCTTCATACACTCTAAGAGCTCGTGCACACTGCGGAATGGCGAAGGATAACCCTTTGTGCATTCCGCAGCTGGCACCCACCGGCAGACTGATGCGGGCGCGCGTCTCTGTCCGTGTCATAGACTCCATTCTATGCACGGGCGGATTCCGCTCTCCGTCAAATGTGTTCATTCTTTGGACGGACGATGGAATCCGCCCAAGCATAACATGGAGTCTATGACACGGGTGGAGACGCGCGCCTGCATCAGTCCGCCGGCGGGTGCCAGCTGCGGAATGCACAAAGGGTTATCCTTCGCCATTCCGCAGTGTGCACGTACCCTAAATCTGTAAGTGTACCCTGAGGTACTCTCACAGAGTTTGTAGAATTTCACGCCATACCGTGATCTCTTATTGGGACGGTACTGGCGGAAAAGACGTGTCTGGGGGGCAGCGTGGCTGTTTCGGTGTCGGAGGCAATAATAGCGTATGCGTCCGACACCGAAAACACCCTGGGGGCCATCTTTATATGGGGATTGGTATATGGGGTATGTAGTGGTGTAGTGTAAAACTTTATTCCGTGTAGTGTAATGGTGTTTTTTACATGTTTTTTTAACATTAAGTATAAAAAAAAAAACTACGCCAAGAAAGGAGTTGCTGATAAATGTTGCACTTATGTGCGGCACTTATAAGCAGACCGTGGCTGTAGGATATAGGTAAAAAACACTCTACGCCAAAAAGGAGGAGCTGCTGATCAGCGGCGCACTTACGTGCGATGCTGATCAGCACTCAGCGGCGATAGGGTGCGGAAAATAGAAAAAAAAAAAATTGGGAAAAAAAAAAAAAAAAAAATCTTTCTTCAACCCTATAGCTACTGATATGTGTATTATATACACTTATCAGCCGCTAGGGGGCAGTAGAACGCCAATTCCGGAAAAAGCCGAAGTTTGACGACGCTGGAGCCGATGATTACCGATGGGGACCGCCGGAAAAAGACGAAGACGCCGACGAAGACGATGACGCGTTCGGAACCCGGAAGTCGCGTTCGGAACCCGGAAGACGCGATCGGGACGCTGGATCCGGTGAGTATGGGTCAATACCTGCTCTGGACACCTCAGCTACCTAGCTGAGGTGTCCACAGCAGGTATTTAACACTTTCATGGGGTACTTATATCGCCGTGATCGGCCGGCCGCTCCTGGCCGGCCGATCCCGGCGATTGGGACGTGGCACCGTGGCCACCGTTACTTTTAACAGTAATGGCGGTCGGTGTCGTCCTCGGACAGCACCGACCGCCATTGCTTTCTGGGCCATCGGGTCACCGGTGACCCGGAAAGCTGCAGATCGCCACCATATGCTGATCTGAATTGATCAGCCAATAGCGGCGATCGTCAGCACGGGAGGGGTTAATCACCCCCCGTGCCGACAAGCAGGGATGGCCTGCTATACATTATAGCAGGCCATCTTCCCCGATCGCTGCGTGTGTACACGCAGCGATCGGGGAAACCGCGGGCGTAAATGTACGCCCGTTTGCGTTAAGGCACGGGTTTTGGGGGCGTACACTTACGCCCACGGTCGTTAAGGGGTTAACCAACACTGCCCAGGTGATTCTGGTCTGCAGAAGCCCAGGTGTCCTGTCTAGTGAGGCTAAACTTGAGGCAATAGCCTAAGGGGAGGCCAACATGACAGCGTTTGGAGGGACTTTTAGCTAGGGGAATACAACAGGGCACAGCAGATTATCAGTAGGTATGTAGGGGTTAATAGAGAGTGGTTGAGGTAATGCAAATATGTATTATGGTGGAGTTGGGGGAGTAGTTGTGGGGGAGGTCTTATCCAGGGGGGTTTATAAAAGGCAGGGATCATTGGGTCCGTTATTCTTTTGGAGGTTAAAGAGCCTGGGAAAGCAAATCTGTACCTGTAGTGGCGTAGCTACCATGAAGGCAGACCAGGCGGCTGCTATGGGGCCGCTGCAGTAAGGGGGCCCAGAGAAGGCAGGTTTCCATGGTACGCCACTCACAGCATCGCCTCCCCCAGGGGCATGAAAGGGACAGGCCACTGTGATGTTGAGCCCACTCACTGTAGTGCAGGATGTACAGGCTGAACATCAGAAAAGCAACACACAGGGGCGAATAAACTTTACCATAGGTCCCAGGCTGTTGACCATATTTTCTCCCCCCCCCCCCCCCCCCCCCCCAACTGTAACTTTGGCAGCACTAGCATGGTGTTCATAGTACAGGATAGATAATGTCATAAAGCCCTGATTTGTGTGAAATTGCGGTAAAAAAGCAGCGATTTTTTGCAAATTATGGCAGAACTGTAGCCAGGAGATAATACAGCCCTGAAAGTATAAGTCTTTTTTGGTGGCCATGGGCCCCCCAGGAGCTCAGGGCCCCGAGCTACTGCCCGAAAAGGACCTATTATAATCCGCAACTAGCAACAGAGGTACAGGACCTGCCAGTGTCCTGCACACAGAGTAGAGTGTTGAACGACCTGATCACATGACCCACAGGTTATCAAAATTACTGTGTGGAGCTCAGCTGACTACAAGAGGAGAAGGGGAAAGCCTGGGAGCTGTAAGTGCTGTCTATGTATGTATGTATGTATGCGTCTGTGGGTATATAGGTATATGTCAGTATGTGTATGTAGCTGTGGGTATATATGTATATGTCTGTGTGTGTATGTATGTATCTGTGATTATATCTGTATATGTCAGTGTGTGCAGGGCCGGCCTTAGGGTAGATGGCGCCCTGTGCGAAACTTTCTTTTGGCGCCCCCCCCTGCCCCTGTTGATACCCCCTAATGGTGACATAGACTAAATCTCACAGCCTCCCATCCCTCCAGACAACCCCCCACAATAAAACCACAAACGGGACAGGAGGCTGTAGGATTTAGATACAATATACTAAATCCTACTACAACAAGCTCCACCCCTAAACCCCAGCCCCCCCAAACCCCCCGACCCCCGATAGAAGTACCATCTATGTATGTATCTATCAATCATCTACCCCCCCCCCCCGTTATATATGTGACCTTTTAATCACTTTTTGAATTTTTCTCTGGGATGTGACTTCACTAAAAAACAGCAAATTTGGACTTGGCCGATTTGGCAATTACACTGTTTACCGTGGGGGCAGTAGTTATGCACTGTTTAGCTGTTGGGTATGCTGGGGGCAGTAGTTATGTACTGTTTAGCTGTTGGGTATGCTGGGGGCAGTAGTTATGCACTGTTTAGCTGTTGGGTATGCTGGGGGCAGTAGTTATGCACTGTTTAGCTGTTGGGTATGCTGGGGGCAGTAGTTATGCACTGTTTAGCTGTTGGGGTATGCTGGGGGCAGTAGTTATGCACTGTTTAGCTGTTGGGGTATGCTGGGGGCAGTAGTTATGCACTGTTTAGCTGTTGGGGTATTATGGGGGCAGTAGTTATGCACTGTTTAGCTGTTGGGGTATGCTGGGGGCAGTAGTTATGCACTGTTTAGCTGTTGGGGTATGCTGGGGGCAGTAGTTATGCACTGTTTCAGCTGTTGGGGTATGCTGGGGGCAGTAGTTGTGCACTGTTTAGCTGTTGGGGTATGCTGGGGGCAGTAGTTATGCACTGTTTAGCTGTTGGGTATGCTGGGGGCAGTAGTTATGCAGTGTTTAGCTGTTGGGTATGCTGGGGGCAGTAGTTATGCACTGTTTAGCTGTTGGGTATGCTGGGGGCAGTAGTTATGTACTGTTTAGCTGTTGGGTATGCTGGGGGCAGTAGTTATGCACTGTTTAGCTGTTGGGGTATGCTGGGGGCAGTAGTTATGCACTGTTTAGCTGTTGGGGTATGCTGGGGGCAGTAGTTATGCACTGTTTAGCTGTTGGGGTATGCTGGGGGCAGTAGTTATGCACTGTTTAGCTGTTGGGGTATGCTGGGGGCAGTAGTTATGCACTGTTTCAGCTGTTGGGGTATGCTGGGGGCAGTAGTTATGTACTGTTTAGCTGTTGGGATATGCTGGGGGCAGTAGTTATGTACCGTTTAGCTGTTGGGGTATGCTGGGGGCAGTACTTATGCACTGTTTCAGCTGTTGGGGTATGCTGGGGGCAGTAGTTGTGCACTGTTTAGCTGTTGGGGTATGCTGGGGGCAGTAGTTATGCACTGTTTAGCTGTTGGGTATGCTGGGGGCAGTAGTTATGCAGTGTTTAGCTGTTGGGTATGCTGGGGGCAGTAGTTATGCACTGTTTAGCTGTTGGGTATGCTGGGGACAGTAGTTATGTACTGTTTAGCTGTTGGGTATGCTGGGGGCAGTAGTTATGCACTGTTTCAGCTGATATATAGATAGATAGAGATAGATAGATAGATAGATAGATAGATAGATAGATAGATAGGAGATAGATAGATAGATAGATAGAAGGGAAAGAGGTAGAGAGACAGAGGAGAGAGAATCATCAGACTTACAGCAGGGGCCCAGGATCCTGGAGGCTGCAGCATTGCTGAGGAGGAGGAGGGAGGACGCACATGGCCGGGCAGAGGTCACAGGTCACCACACTGATGGGACCTGAGCACACTGCAGGCTGCAATGTGGCAAGAAAAAAGTCAGCCTCCCACATGTGGTGGGTGCCGGGGGCGGGGCTTGTCGGCGGGGGGCGGAGCTTACCGGGATCAACCCGGAACATTACTTTGCCAGGTCCCTAGCCCGTCTATCTTCTGGAGCGCCCAAACCAACTACTATGTAAGGAGGGCAGGCGGCCAGCTAGAGGGGCGTTCTGGCAGACAGACAGAACGTCTGTCTGCCAGACCAGTTAAGTGTGCAGCTGACTGCCAGAGCGCCCCCCAGCTGGCCAGGAGTGATGCGCCCTGTGCAACCGCACAGCTCGCACACCCCAAAGGCCGGCCCTGAGTGTGTGTACTGTATGGCTCACACCATTTCACAGCCACTGAGGAAGAAGCTAGCAGCTTCGAATCGCGTCTGGAAGCCACCTAACATTGGCCTACACCCCTCAACAGTCACCTGAACATACCCCTGGATCTATTCCCCATCTCTCTAAGTCTGGGAGGAGCTGGCTCAACAGTGACTTTGTCTACTGCACTACTGGCAGCAGAGCCACGCTTTGACACAGACCAGGAACAAGACTGGTGACGTCACTGTATTCACCGTGGGCAGACCGGGACGCCGGTGACCCCGGAGAAGACACAGATCCTGTATGGGTGAGCGGTGCACATGCACCAAACTATGTGACTGTGTATAAATCCTCCCCTATGACAACAAACAGTGATAGAGCCAGAGAGATCCAGTGCTTGCAGTACATCTCAGACAGAACACCAGGGATCAGTGATATCTATTATACTGGTCTAATAACTATACACTCCACACAAGGAGTTCATTTACTTTGGATCGTGATCTACAAACGAACTGACTTTTGAATTTTAACAACAAAGTGGGATCAGTCCAGTTAGCCAGGACTACTACCCCCATCTGCCTGCTTTCACTGTGTGATTCTACTGCAAGTCAGTGAGAGGATGATGGGAATCCCCCTCTTGGTCTGAACCAAAAGACCAGTTCTACCACTTTTTTGTGCTGATTATATATTTGAAGCATTGCAGTACAATGACTAGATGGCTATTTATATGAGTATCTAGTTGTTTTATACACTTTTACACCTTTATGTTTTGTTTTGTTTTGTTTTTTCTTTCATTTGTTTTCATATGCTTTTGTACCGCATTCCCTAACCCTTTGTGTTGATCTATTGTACTATAAGGGCCCCGGGGCTTATGTATTTGTATGGTTTATGCTTTTAATGTGTTTATGAGTATTTTATCCTGGACTAGACAGAAAGACACCTCAGGTTTAAGATTTTTTTTTTTTTATTATTATATATTTATATATATTTTTATTACATTTTATTACAATAAATTGACACATATTATCAGATTTTGCTTTGAGGACTGGTATGTTTAAGAATTTTTTAGTTACTGTGTACATTGGATGGTGTATTCCAGTTAACCTCAGCCAAATCAGATACAGATGAGCTGCACCTTAGATCGTTACTGTGTACTGTATGTATCTGTGGCTATATGTATATGTCAGTGTGCGTATATATGTATCTGTGGGTATATATGTATATGTTAGTGTGTGTATATGTATGTGTCTGTCGGTATGTAAGTATCTGTGGGTATATACAGTGGGAAAAAAAGTATTTAGTCAGTCACCAATAGTGCAAGTTCCACCACTTAAAAAGATGAGAGAGGCCTGTAATTGACACCATATGTAGACCTCAACTATGGGAGACAAAATGAGAAAACAAATCCAGAAAATCACATTGTCTGATTTTGTAAGAATTTATTTGCAAATTATGGTGAAAAATAAGTATTTGGTCAGTAACAAAATTTCATCTCAATACTTTGTTATATATCCTTTGTTGGCAATGACAGAGGTCAAACGTTTTCGCAGGGGCGGATTAACTTTACCATAGGCCCTGGGCTGTTCACCAAGCCTGGGCCCCCCACCCCACTGTAACTATGGCAGCACTAGCCTGGCGTTCATAGTACAGGACAGATAATATCATGATGTCCTGATTTGTGCAAAATTGCCATAGAAAAACAGTGATTTTTTGCAAATCATGGCGGAAGTGTAGCCAGGAGACAGTACACCACTGAAAGTATAAGTCTTTTTGGGTGGTCATGGGCCCCCCAGGAGCTCAGGGCCCCGGGCTGCCGCCCGAAACGCCCCTATTATAATCCACTACTGGTTTTCTGTAGGTTTTCACAAGGTTGGCACACACTGTTGTTGGTATGTTGGCCCATTCCTCCATGCAGATCTTCTCTAGAGCAGTGATGTTTTGGGGCTGTCACTTGGCAACACGGACTTTCAACTCCCTCCAAAGGTTTTCTATAGGGTTGAGATCTGGAGACTGGCTAGGCCACTCCAGGACCTTGAAATGCTTCTTACGAAGCCACTCCTTTGTTGCCCTGGCGGGGTGCTTTGGATCATTGTCTTGTTGAAAGACCCAGCCACATTTCATCTTCAATGCCCTTGCTGATGGAAGGAGGTTTGCATTCAAAATCTCACGATACATGGCCCCATTCATTCTTTCATGTACCCAGATCAGTCGTCCTGGCCCCTTTACAGAAAAACAGCCCCAAAGCATGATGTTTCCACCCCCGTGCTTTACAGTAGGTATGGTGTTTGATGGATGCAACTCAGTATTCTTTTTCTTCCAAACACGACAAGTTATGTTTCTACCAAACAGTTCCACTTTGGTTTCATCAGACCATAGGACATTCTCCCAATACTCTTCTGGATCATCCAAATGCTCTCTAGCAAACTTCAGACGGGCCCGGACATGTACTGGCTTAAGCAGTGGGACACGTCTGGCACTGCAGGATCTGAGTCCCTGGTGGCGTAGTGTGTTACTGATGGTAGGCTTTGTTACATTGGTCCCAGCTCTCTGCAGTTCATTCACTAGGTCCCCCCGCGTGGTTCTGGGATTTTTGCTCACCGTTTTTGTGATCATTTGGACCCCACGGGGTGAGATTTTGCGTGGAGCCCCAGATCGAGGGAGATTATCAGTGGTCTTGTATGTCTTCCATTTTCTAATTATTGCTCCCACAGTTGATTTCTTCACTCCAAGCTGGATGCCTATTGCAGATTCAGTCTTCCCAGCCTGGTGCAGGGCTACAATTTTGTTTCTGGTGTCCTTTGACAGCTCTTTGGTCTTTACCATAGTGGAGTTTGGAGTCTGACTGTTTGAGGGTGTGCACAGGTGTCTTTTTATACTGATAACAAGTTTAAACAGGTGCCATTACTACAGGTAATGAGTGGAGGAAAGAGGAGACTCTTATGGGCCTATTAAACCGGTCGTTTAGAGGAGCAAACGAGCGCTCTCAGTGCTCGTTTGCTCCTCGTTCCCCGCTCGCTGCCGCCGCTATTCAGCGCGGCTGCAGCGAGCAGGTGAGTGCGGGAGGGGGCGGCGGGGAGCTGCGGGGGGCTGCCCGGGGGATCGCTGATCGTCCGGGCAGCCCATAGGATATAACAGCGTCTGCTGCCGACGCTCCTATTCAACGGAGCGACGGCAGCAGATCGCTGCTATATCAGCCGCTTGTTTTTCAACATGTTGAAAAACAAGCGACTGCAACGATCAGCCGACATGAACGATGTCGGCTGATCGTTGCACTCTATTCCACGGGACGATTATCGTCCGTAGCGGCCGATATCGGCCGAATACGAACGATAATCGTTCCGTGGAATAGGGCCTTTAAAGAAAAAGTTACAGGTCTGTGAGAGCCAGAAATCTTGATTGTTTGTAGGTGACCAAATACTTATTTTCCACCATAATTTGCAAATAAATTCTTACAAAATCAGACAATGTGATTTTCGGGATTTGTTTTCTCATTTTGTCTCTCAGAGTTGAGGTCTACCTATGATGTAAATTACAGACGCCTCTCATCTTTTTAAGTGGGAGAACTTGCACTATTTTGACTGACTAAATACTTTTTTTCCCCACTGTATGTATATGTTAGTGTGCGTATGTTTGTATCTGTGGATTCATATGTATATGTCAGTGTGTGTATGTATGTGTCTGTGGGTATATATGTACATGTATGTATCTGTGGGTATATATGTATATGTCAGTGTGTGTATGTATTTATCTGTGGCTATAAATGTATATGTCAGTGTGTGTGTTTGTGTGGGGTATATATGTCAGTGTGTGTATGTAAGTATCTGTGGGTATATAATTACTTTTGCCAGTATAAGATGGATCTTATGGAGAGTACAGTGTAGGGTCCACCCCGGCATGGGGCCACCTTATCGTTGGTGGGGTGGTTTACACTGTTTGCAAATGGTAACCAAGAGCCCCATTATTTTTGTAGGAATTTTTTTTAGCAGTTGGGGGGGGCTGTTTTTAACTATTTTCATGTCTGCAGTGGGTCTGTATCTTGCCATTGTGGTTATCTGTTGCATTTTTGTGTATATATGTTTATGTCAGTGTGTGTTTGTGGGTATAAATATCAGTGTGTGTATGTATGTTGTGTATGTATGTATGTATCTGTGGGTATATATGTATATGTCAGTGTGTGTATTTATGTATCTGTGTATCTTAGTGAGTGTGTGTGTGTCAGTAGTGTCTGCAACAGTGGTGTGTGTGTGTTTGTGTATGTCAGCAGTGTCCCAAGTGATTGACAGGCTTGCTCTCAAAGATGTCCTGCAGCAGCTTCGATTAATGCTGGGCTCTTATAAGAGATCACACCACTAAAAGAAAATGCTCCCCAGCTTATAGTGCCTCTCAATAATCTGGTGATTGACAGATCTGCTTATAAAGATGTTCTACAGCAAATTTTATTTCTGGTTCAATAGTTCTTATTACACTTGGGAAATGATTTTCCTATATATGGTGTATTCATGGTGTACACTAGTGTAATCACAACACAGTGTAAATGTGTGTAAGTGGTGTATCTGTATATATGTTAATGGTGCCTGTGTGTATACAGTAGACCCTCAACTTACAATGGCCTCAGGATACAATATTTTCTACATACAATGTTCCTTTTATGACCTTCGTAACTTGAGACCAGACTCAACATACAATGCTACAGACAGTCAAGATCTGCAGGAGATGTGAATAAGTAGAAGGTCGACCAATAAAAATGGCTATTTACTGATAAAACCCCAGTATTACTGGAGTGCCTGCACTGGTTAGCTGTCTAGTATCTCCTCTCTACTGTGCAGTGTGATATTACATCTTCTGTACTGCTCTTTACCAGTGTTGCTCCTTTGAGCACCAGGTGAGGGCGACTTAATTTTATTTTTCTGGGACCGTGACGGAACTGTACTGGACCCTGAAAGCAGCCCAGTCTTCTACATAGGAAGTAATTTACAGCTTCCAGTACCTCTTTTTGTCTGTTGTATGTAAGGACTCACTTTATGTGTATGAGATATCTGCCTATTTTTCTTAATCTTCTCACATTTTGGGATGATATCTTGGGGGGCTTCAGAACCAATTACCAGTTTTCCATAGGGTTATGGACTCTACAATGGTTTCAACATACAATGCTCATCATGGAACCAATTAATATTGTATGTTGAGGGACCACTGTGTATATATATATATATATATATATATATATATATATATATATATATGCGCCAGTGTGCATATTTGTGTCAGGAGTTGGTAATTACCATATATCAGTGGTGTCACTTGTGCGCTGGGGAGCTGGGAGAATGAAGGAAGACTGGGAAACTGTGCCTTCTCGAGGGGCGCCATGTAAATGTTAGCACAAGGGGGCACTACATTTGAGCCCATTGCAATCCCTCAGCACTGTCTGTAGCAGGAGCCCCTGAATTTAAAATAATTGTGATGGAAGACCTATCCTAGGAGAGAGAGCAAAAAGCAAATGCAGATAGGGGTCATCATGGATGAAGTCTGTAAACTACGCGAGACTGCCTCAATGGCTAGATGGTGTTCAGTAGATGTGTAAAGTGAGACTACGACAAATAATGCAAGAATAGTAGCAGGGTCAGATGTTCAATTTTTGTCGAAAAGTCTGTTGTGTCAAGTGCATAGGAGCGGGCTGAGGTGGCATATTGTCTGTTAACCCCTTCGTGCTGCAGCTAGTTTGGGCCTTAATGACCAGGCTAATTTTTCAAAATCTGACCTGTCTCACTTTATGCTCTTATAGCTCAGTGATGCTTTAACGTATGCTAGCGATTCTGAGATAGTTTTTTCGTCACATATGGCACTTTATGTTAGTGGAAAAATTTGGTCACTACTTTGTGTGTTTTTTGTGAAAAATTATCAAATTTATCAAAATTATCAAAATATCATGAAAAATTTTAAAAATTTGCATTTTATGAACTTTGAAATTCTCTGCTTCTAAAAAAAAGAACGTCATAGCACATAAATTAGTTACTAAGTCACATTACCAATATGTCTTCTTTATTCTGGCATAATTTGGTAAACATATTTTACTTTTTTAGGGTGTTATGGGGCTTAGAAATTTATCAGCAAATTATCACATTTTCGTGAAAGTTTCCAAAACTGATTTTTTTTAGGGACCAGTTCTTTTTTTAAATGGATTTAGAAGTCTGGTATCCTGAAAACCCCCATAAGTGACCCCATTTTGGAAACTACACACCTTAAAGAATTAATCTAGGGGTATAATGAGCATTTTAACCCTACAGGGGCTGGAGGAAAGTATTCATAATTAGGCAGTTAAAAAAATGGAAAATTAAAATTTTCCAATAATATATACGTTTAGATTAAAGTTTCTCATTTTCAAAAGGAACATGAGAGAAAAAGCACTCCAAAATTTGTAATGCAGGTTCTCTTGAGTACAACGGTACCCCATATGTGGGCGTAAACCACTGTATGGGCACACAACGGGGCTCAGAAGGGAAGGAGCGCCAATTAGCTTTTTCAATGCAAATTTTGCTGAAGAAGTCTCTGAGCGCCAGGTGCGTTTGCAGTGCCCCTGTAGTGTCAGCAGAGAGAAAACCCCCCATAAGTCACCCCATTTTGGAAAGTGCACCCCTCAAAGAATTCATCTTGGTGTGTGGTGACCATTTTGACCCCACAGGTATTACAGGAAAGTATTCAAAAGAAGACAGTAAAAGAAAAACTCGAATTCTTCCAATAATATGTTCGTTTAGTTTAAAATTTCTCAATTTCACGAGGAACAAGAGGAGAAAAGTACCCCAAAATTTGTAACCCAGGTTCTCATGAGTACAATGGTACCCTATATGTGGGCGTAAACCACTGTATGGCCACACAGGAGGGCTCAGAAGGGAAGGAGCGCCAATTAGCTTTTTCAATGCAGATTTTGCTGCAGAAGTTTCCAAGCGCCAGGTGCGTTTGCAGTGCCCCTGTAGTGCCATCAGAGTAAAATCTCGCCATAAGTCACCCCATTTTGGAAAGTGCACCCCTCAAAGTATTCATCTTGGTGTGTGGTGACCATTTTGACCCCACAGGTATTAGAGGAAAGTATTCAAAAGTAGACAGTAAAAATGAAAAACTCAAATTTTTCCAATATTATGTTCTTTTAGTTTAAAATTTCTCAATTTTATAAGGAACAAGAGGAAAAAAGTACCCCAAAATTTGTAACGCAGGTTCTCCTAAGTGAAAAGGTACCTCATATGTGGGCATAAACCACTGCATGGGCACACAGCCGGGCTCAGAAGGGAAGGAGCGCCAATTAGCATTTTCAGTGCAGATTTTTCTGAAGAAGTTTCTGAGCGCCAGGTGCGTTTGCAGAACCCCTGTAGTGTCAGCAGAATAGATTCCCCCCCAAAGTCACCCCATTTTGGAAAGTGCACCCCTCAAAGTATTCATCTTGGGGTGTGGTGACCATTTTTACTCCACAGGTATTAGAGGAAAGTATTCAAAATTGGCCAGTAAAAATGAAAAACTCGAATTTTTCCAATAATATGTTGGTTTAGTTTGAAATTTCTCAATTTGACGAGGAACAGGAGAGAAAACGTACCCAAAAATCTGTAACGCAGGTTCTCCTGAGTACAACGGTACCCCATATGTGGGCATAAACCACTGTATGGGCACACAGCAGGGCTCAGAAGGGAAGGAGCGCCAATTTACTGGTGCAAAACCGCAGCTAGTAATGGTTATTAGAATAGCGCAGTTACTAAAATAAAATAAAAAAAATGAGATTACAGGTAATGTGGGGTGGTTACGGACAGCCTGGGGTGGTTTTGGGCAACCTGAGGTGGTTACAGGTAATCTGGGGTGGTTACGGACAACATGGGGTGGTCACGGGCAACCTGCTGTGGTTACGGCAACCTGGGGTGGTTACAGGCAGCGTGTGGTGGTTATGGGCAACGTGTGGTGGTCACGGGCAACCTGTTGTGGTTACAGGCAACGTGGGGTGGTTACAGGCAACGTGGGGTGGTTACAGGCAACGTGGGCTGGTTACGGGCAACGTGGGCTGGTTACGGGCAACCTGCTGTGCTTACAGACAATCTGGGGTGGTTACGGGAAACGTGGGGTGGTTACGGGCAACCTGCAGTGCTTACAGACAATCTGGGATGGATACGGGCAACGTGGGGTGGTTACGGGCAACCTGCAGTGCTTACAGACAATCTGGGGTGGTTACGGGCAACGTGGGGTGGTTACGGGCAATCTGCAGTGCTTACAGACAATCTGGGGTGGATACGGGCAACGTGGGGTGGTTACGGGCAACCTGCAGTGCTTACAGACAATCTGGGGTGGTTACGGGCAACGTGGGGTGGTTACGGGCAATGTGGGGTGGTTACGGATAAACTGAAGTTCTTATAGGCAATCTGGGGTGGGTACCTGTAATCTGGCATGGGCACCGCAATCTGGAGGAGGTCATTGGCAATTTGGGGTAGTCAGAGGCGACGTGTTGTGGTCAGAGGCGACGTGTTGTGGTCAGAGGCGACGTGTTGTGGTCAGAGGCAACGTGTTGTGGTCAGAGGCGACGTGTGGTGGTCAGAGGCGACGTGTGGTGGTCAGAGGCGACGTGTGCTGGTCAGAGGCAACGTGCGGTGGTTACGTGCAATCTGGGGGGGTTACATGTAATCTGGCGTGATTACGGGGAACCTGGGGGGTTATGTGCAACCTGGAAGGGTTACAGACAATCTGGGATTGTTACTGATAAACTGAAGTGCTTATAGGTAATCTGGGGTGGGTACATGTAATTTGGGGTGGTTACGGGCAATCTGGAGGGGGTCACTGGCAATTTGGGGTGGTTACGGGCAACGTGCGGTGGTTACGGGCAACGTGCGGTGGTTACGGGCAACGTGCAGTGGTTACGGGTAATCTGGGGGGGGTTAGGGGTAATTTGGGAGTAAACTGCAATTATTACTATAATAAAAAGTGTGTGTTTTATTTTTTTGTATGTTTGTCACTTTTTGTACTTTACACATTCATTTTCACTGTATTACTATGATTACTGTGATATTTTCTATCACAGTAATCATAGTTCAGTGACAGAGACCAAATTGGTCTCTGTCACTTTAAATTTTCAGAGTTGGCTGGTTGTGGAGCGCATGCGCACTTCATAACCAGCCAGGACGCCGAAGAGGAAGGAGCTCCAGGATCAGGTAACGTATAAGGGGTAGGGGAGGTGACTGGGGGACGGGGGTGACAGGGGGGGTGGGGGGCGACTTGGGGGGACATCACTTTTTATCCCCTGTCACCAATCATTCATGGTGACAGGGGATAAAAAGTGCCGGGAGCACATGGTACAAGCGATCAGCGGTATATAGTATATACCGCTGATCGCTTGAACCGGGACCCCACAGGGGGGGTCCCGATGACTGCCCCATGCTCTCCGTTACCTCCGGTGGCGGAGAGCATGGGGCTTTCATTCATTTTAACTTTTCCATCACTGTGAACAGACATTAGTCGGTTCACAGCGATGGCGGCGGCCATCTTGGAAATCATGGCCGCCGGGGGAGGGGGGTTAGTGATCGCCCTACTAGGGGGGGGCTGATCTGAGGTCTGGGGGACACTTATTTCATCTCCCCCGCCGTAGATTTACGGCGGGGGGAGATGAAAGGCGGCGGCGGCACCGGTAATCCCCTTTACCGACAGCCGCCGCTATAACATGAATAGCGGCGATCGTCGGTTGGGGGGGGGGGGGCAGGACGGACCCCACACACTGCCCCAACCCCTCAGCTACCTCCGGTAGCTGGGGGGATGGGGTGGGGGCCGTCCCGGCCCCGCAGCCTTATTCTCTGCCATCGCCGTAAAAAGCTGATGGCAGCAGAATAAGGACCCTTAGTGACCGCCATAAAAAGCCGTATCGGCGGCCACTAAGGGGTTAAAGGGGTAGTGCGGCGCAAAAAAATTATTCACAGAATAACACACATTACAAAGTTATACAACTTTGTAATGTATGTTATGTCTGTGAATCGCCCCCTTCCCGTGTCCCACCACCCCCGCCCGTGTACCCGGAGGTGTGTGGTGCATTATACATTACCTGATCCGTGTTAAGGGCTGTCCGCCATTTTGTGCCAAACGTCATCTTCGGACGAACGGCCGAATCCCTGCCGCCGTCCCCCCTCCGCCGCATCCCAACTGTGCTCAGCCGCGATTGGCTGAGCACAGTTATGCTCAGCCAATCGCGGCTGATGACGCGTCCGCGTCCAAAGATGGCGGACGGCCCTCAAAACGGATCAGGTAATGTATAATGCACATCACACTTCCGGGTACACGGGCGGGGGGGTGGGTTAACGGGAAGGGGGTCATTCACAGACATAACATACATTACAAAGTTGTATAACTTTGTAATGTGTGTTATTCTGTCAATAATTTTTTAGCGCCGCACTACCCCTTTAAATAAGGATACCCTCCCTGAGATAATAGGACATACCAGAGAATTTGAGAGGTCCTTATGTATTGTAGGTAAAGTGTACAGGACACTGACAATGGGATGAAATCTTTTTTTAGTTTGTCAATTATGTTGTCGTCATGTGCCTCCTGAATCAAAGTGCCAAGTTCCTTAGTGTATTGTTGTGTTGAATTGGATGGCAATTTTTCATATACACTATTGTTTGACAGTTGGTTAAAGGGGAACTCCAGGTAGAGGTTTAAAAAAAAATAAACTTTTGCAAAAGCATAAAGCATTACTTACCTATCCCATTTTTGAAACTACCAAAAATCCATTTGTTTTTGGGGGGGGTTTGTTCTGTTTTGTGTTTCTGCACTTCCTGGTTTATCAGTTGTACACAGTACTACAGGTTCCAGAATGCAATGCTTTCCCTCAGCTGTTCATCACAGTCCTCCATCCTGCCTATTCCCCGGCCAAAGCTGTTGCAGAACATCCAGGCTGTGTTCACACATTGCAGTTTCATTGTGTTACTGAATTATTTGCAGTAATTTATGATTTCATTGTGGTCCCACCCACACAGCGCACTGTTACTACCTGTAACACCACACAGCACGCTGTATTCTCTACCTGTAACACAACACAGCACACTGTATTCTCTACCTGTAACACCACACAGCACGCTGTATTCTCTACCTGTAACACCACACAGCACGCTGTATTCTCTACCTGTAACACCACACAGCGCAAAGTATTCTCTACCTGTAACACCACACAGCACGCTGTATTCTCTACCTGTAACATCACACAGCACACTGTATTCTTTACCTGTAACACCACACAGCACGCTGTATTCTCTACCTGTAACACCGCACAGCATGCTGTATTCTCTATCTGTAACACCACACAGCATGCTGTATTCTCTACCTGTAACACCACACAGCACGCTGTATTCTCTACCTGTAACACCACACAGCGCAAAGTATTCTCTACCTGTAACACCACACAGCACGCTGTATTCTCTACCTGTAACATCACACAGCACGCTGTATTCTCTACATGTAACACCACACAGCACGCTGTATTCTCTACCTGAAACACCACACAGCACGCTGTATTCTCTACCTGTAACACCACACAGCATTCTGTATTCTCTACCTGTAACACCACACAGTGCGCTGTATTCTCTACCTGTAACACCGCACAGCATGCTGTATTCTCTATCTGTAACACTACACAGCACGCTGTATTCTCTACCTGTAACACCACACAGCACGCTGTATTCTCTACCTGTAACACCACACAGCACACTGTATTCTCTACCTGTAACACCACACAGCACACTGTATTCTCCACCTGTAACACCACACAGCACACTGTATCCTCTACCTGTAACACCACACAGCACACTATATTCTCTACCTGTAACACCACACAGCACACTGTTACTACCTGTAACACCACACAGCATGCTGTATTCTCTACCTGTAACACCAGAGTGCGCTGTATTCTCTACCTGTAACACCACACAGCACGCTGTATTCTCTACCTGTAACACCACACAGCACACTGTATTTTCTACCTATAACACCACACAGCACATTGTATTCTCTACCTGTAACACCTCACAGCACGCTGTATTCTCTACCTGTAACACCACACAGCACGATGTATTCTCTACCTGTAACACCACACAGCACACTGTATTCTCTACCTGTAACACTACACAGCACGCTGTATTCTCTACCTGTAACACCACACAGCACGCTGTATTCTCTACCTGTAACACCATACAGCACGCTGTATTCTCTACCTGTAACACCACACAGCACACCTGTAACACCACACAGCACGCTGTATACCTGTAACACTGTATTCTCTACCTGTAGCGATGATATTGGAATAAAGAAGTTTTTGATTTTTTTTTTTTCATTTCCACGTACATATTATGATCAAGCATCTGTTATCTTTGAAGTTGAGCCCCACAATAAGGCTCTGATCCTCTCTGTCGTTTAGCATAATTTACTTGTGTTACTGCATCATTTTTGTGAAAACGCTGCAGTACTGCAATGACACTCCAACATGTGTGAACACAGCCCTAATTTTACTGGACACTTCTGCACAATTAGAGAAATCAGTGCAACACCTGCTTCTGGCCGGTCAGAGATGGTGAATCACTCAGGGGATTGGGGGATCCAGCCAGGCCTCCTGGGACATCACGCCCTGCCCCCTGTCTGCATCATCAGTCTGATCTCAGCAAACACACACAATGTGAGACAGAGGCATGGAAGATTTGTCTCCTAAGAGGGGAGAGCAGAAGGAGCAAGAGACAATGTGGATTGGCACAGAGGCCATTTTTTTCACTTCCTGGATTTCTATCAGCTACCAGTGTGGCAGAACCATACAGATACAGTAATACATTGTATAGACACATTTATTTAACCTTTAATGTACTTTTAATAGAAAACAAGTTTTTCTTATCCGGAGTTCCCCTTTAAGTACTTCTTGTATGTATTGGGTGGTATTGATGGTTACTAAGTCCCCACCCTTGTCTGCTGGTTTGATTGTTATGTCAGTATTCATTTTGAGGTCAGTCACTATCTTGTGTTAGCCCTTATGTAATCTGTTATGTTTTGCATTTTCATCTAACTGTACTGGCGTATACCTAACCACCTATTGATACTGATTTATGTTATCTGCATCATGTTTCATATTCATGAGATCTGACTGCTATGGATTGCAGTGCCACTACTGTACAGGAGCAGGAAATCCGGAGGTAATTCCTTGCTACTGTATGTACATTTGGTAGCGAACTACGTAATGTGCATACAGGACCCTCCAGCGTGCATCCTGTCCCCACCAACTTAGCCGACTATCTGGAGATTACTCAATTCATTTGGGATTGTGGATCAACCAGTGTGCATCTAACACACTTCTGCATCTTTGGAACTAGTGGTTCTGTTGGTTTTGCCTTTTACTTCTCCTGACCCAGTCACAAGTCCTAGTGGATCAGATTGTAGAGTTTCAAAATTCAGGTAGGTTAAAGGGAATCAATCAGCACAATTGTGCTGATATGGCTCCCTGCTGCACAGTATAGCTCTGCT
The DNA here is from genome assembly GCF_027789765.1 of Dendropsophus ebraccatus. NCBI lineage: Eukaryota > Metazoa > Chordata > Amphibia > Anura > Hylidae > Dendropsophus > Dendropsophus ebraccatus. The sequence continues at coordinate 146,901,355 of NC_091455.1, read as the reverse complement.
ATGCAGCTCCCTGTGGCTACCGTAGATGTTTGACAGGCAGAGAGGACACTATCCGGGAGCACATGGTGGGATCACCCTATTCTGCAGTCCCTGTAGCCTTCTCCAGAGACCAAACACATCGCACCGCCGGGACCGCTTGCCCATCACTCTCTAGACCACCCGCTGCACACCTCACAACATACCTCACAGCCTGCCACACCGCACACCTCCCCGCCCGCCGCTCACTGCACACATCATGGCCACAGCACGACCCGCAAAATCGAATTAAAAAAAAAATCTAATCAATTCTACAAGTCTGGGTGAATTAATCGAAGTAATTTGATTAACCCCTTCAGGACCATGCAACTTTTTGTTTTTGGGCTTTCGTTTTTTCCATTCAAAAGGCCGTAGCACTTCCTTTTTTTCACCTACAGGCCCACACGACCCCTTATTTTTTGCGCCACTAATTGTACTCTGCAATTACAGACTTAATTTTTCATAAAATATGCTGCAAAAGCGGAAAAAAAATATGTGCGCAGTGAAATTGAAGATAAAATGCTTTTTTTGGGGGGTGGGGTTGTGTTTACACTGATTGTCCTATGGTTAAACTGACATTTTATCTATGTTCCTCAAGTCAGTACGATTATACCCAAAATGCGCAATTTTGTACTTTGGCTGCTTTACGCCATTTACCGCTCAAGATCAGAAATGTGATAATTTTATAGTTTGGGCGATTACACACGCGGCAATACCAAATATGTTTGTTTATTTATTTTTATTTATAAAATGGGAAAAGGGGGGTCATTTAAATTTTTATTAGGGGAGGGTTTTTTTTTTAATTAATGAAAAAAAATGTCTTTTTTTACACAGTAATAAGAAGTCCCCTGGGGGACTTGACTTCTATATACACAGCATTGATCTCCCATTGAGATCAATGCTGCGTATATAATAGAGCGTCGATCCATTAGATTGGTGCTCTGTTGGTCTAGTCTGCTGCAGACCAGATCAGCAGAATGCCAAGCCGGGATCAGTGTAATTCCGATGCTGAGGCCCGGCTGAGAAAGTTAAATGGATCTGCCCACTAAGGGGATAAATAGTAGTTTAGATGCAGCTGTCTGCAATGACAGCTGCTTCTAAACGGCTTATTAGCGGGAGCGGCAATCAGACTGTGCCCACTAATAGCTGCGGCTTGGGCTATTAATAACACCCGGGATTGCGGCGGTTCAGAGCACGGTCGCCGTATGGCCCCGCTCTGAACTCCAGTACAGTTACATCCTTGGTTGGGAAGGGGTTAATCGCCCTGCCATAGTGTGAACCCACCCTTTGGGCAGAAAGCAGATCTGCGGCAGAAAATTTTGCTTGAAAATTCCGATGTGAGAGGAAATCCCATTGAAAACAATGGGAGATTGCTCTGTTCATATTTTACAGTAGGAATTTCCAGCCAGAATTAAAGGGGTAGTGCGGCGCTAAACAATTATTCACAAAATAACACACATTACAAAGTTATACAACTTTGTAATGTGTGTTATGTGAATGGCCCCCTTCCCCATGTTTCCCCCCATCCACGCTAGACCTGGAAGTGTGGTGCATTATACTCACCGCATCTCGTGTCGATCCCAGTCCGCCATCTTTGGACAAGGACATAGTCTTCAGGAGGCCGGCCGAACCGCTCCATTCATCCCTCATGCTGGCCCCCCTCTGCCGCGTCATAACTGTGCTCAACCGTGATTGGCTAAGCACAGTTCTGCTCAGCCAATCGCGGCCGAGCTGCTGATGACGCGGCAGAGGGGGGGCGGCATGAGAGACAGATGGAGCGGTTCGGCCGGCCTCCCGAGGACTACGTCATTGTCCCAAGATGGCAGACTGGGGTCGACACGAGATGCGGTGAGTATAATGCACCACACTTCCGGGTCTAGCGTGGGTGGAAACACGGGGAAGGGGGCCATTCACATACATAACACACATTACAAAGTTGTATAACTTTGTAATGTGTGTTATTTTGTGAATAATTGTTTAGCGCCGCACTACCCCTTTTAAGAGCAGATTCCGGTTCAAATTCCTCGCCTATTCCTCAATGTGCAATGTGGTTTTGCTACTATACAAAGTTATCCTCTATCCAGATTAATAGGTGAGTGGTGATGGTCTGACTGCGGGAACCTCCACAGGACGGGGGATAACTAAGTGATCCAACTTCTCATTATGTGCCAGTCTTTGCCCAGGGACCTTCTGTATAATACTTCTTCTCCACATAGCAGCCCTATGTAACACTGTATCAGTGACTTGTGTGAAGTACTGTATTAGTAGTGAGCAGACCAGGGCAGACTGGCAGCAGAGCCTTGTGGTGGGCCAATGGGGGTGGCTGAAGAGAAGGCTGGCACATACCTCTCCTCCCCTCATCCATGGTTATTGCCAACACATCAGCCACGTAGAATGCGCCGACCCCGGTAGAGCCTTCTCCAGTGGGGTTTCCCTCTGGCGACCCTTCCCAGTCTGCTCCCCATACACTCTACTTGCTGCAGTGACCTGCATCCCGCCCAGCCTCCCCGGCCGCTATGTGTACAAGTCCTGGAGAAGCTGACTGCAGCCCCCCCTACTCCCTCTAAGTGGTCTCCTCCCCTCATGATGGGTGTATGAGGGGCTTGTACCAGATGGGGAGGAGGCAGGGGGGAAGGTGTCCACGTTTACATATATCATTAATGGCGGCCACACTACAGTACATAAAGTTTATATATTTTCCTAAAAAGTTAGTCAGCCGCAATGATTGAGTGCTGGCGCCGTAGGGAGAGCTGAGAGTGCGGACCCTGGCCGGCCGGTCCCTGCCCGTACACGCCGCATACTTGCCGGTGCTGCCACCTCCTGTGCCCGCGGGCGCCGTGCCTGCAGGAGGTGCGGGCTGAGAACTCTCCACATACTTTCCCCCAATAGTCCTAGCGCCTCCCCCTACACTCCCATCATCATCATCCTCAGCGCTCAGCCTTCACCTCCTGCTCTTCCCCGCTCTGACCCCTGCGAACAGCGCTTCGTGACATCATGGACGCACGGCACAGGACGAGCCCGGCTGCCAGTCTCCCGGGGATGCCCGTCACTCGCTGGCCGGTGTTGGCCCTGCAGGCCGCCTTTCTAGTCAGTTTTGTGGCTTGTAATGACGCCCCGCCGGTGCCCGGGGATCAGCTGCACATAGACAGGACCTCGGTGCCCGAGCTGTGCCTGCGCGCTGTCAAGGAGGGAGACTTTGTGCGGTACCACTACCATGGCACCTTCCCGGATGGCACCAAGTTCGACTCCAGGTAGGTGCCGGTAATAACGTCATGCTCCATGTTCTGGATCCTAACAGGCTTAGTAAGGAGTGACCAGGAAGAGATGGCAGAGAAGGTGCCTGCCCATCCATTCTACCAGCCACTCACCCATCCACCCGACCAGCCACTCATCCATCCACCCGACCAGCCACTCACCCATCCATCCGACCAGCCACTCATCCATCCACCCGACCAGCCACTCACCCATCCACCCGACCAGCCACTCACCCATTCATCCTTTCTACCAGCCACTCATCCATCCACCCGACCAGCCACTCACCCATCCACCCGACCAGCCACTCACCCATCCATCCATTCTACCAGCCACTCATCCATCCACCCGACCATCCACTCACCCATCCACCCGACCAGCCACTCACCCATCCATCCATTCTACCAGCCACTCATCCATCCACCCGACCAGCCACTCACCCATCCACTTGACCAGCCACTCACCCATCCATCCATTCTACCAGCCACTCATCCATCCACCCGACCAGCCACTCACCCATCCACCCGACCAGCCACTCACCCATCCATCCATTCTACCAGCCACTCATCCATCACCCGACCAGCCACTCACCCATCCACCCGACCAGCTACTCACCCATCCATCCATTCTACCAGCCACTCATCCATCCACCCGACCAGCCACTCACCCATCCACCCGACCAGCCACTCACCCATCCATCCATTCTACCAGCCACTCATCCATCCACCCGACCAGCCACTCACCCATCCACCCGACCAGCCACTCACCCATCCACCCAACCAGCCACTCACCCATCCATCCATTCTACCAGCCACTCATCCATCCACCCGACCAGCCACTCACCCATCCATCCACCTGACCAGCCACTCACCCATCCATCCATTCTACCAGCCACTCACCCACCCATCCATCCACCCACCCAACCAGCCACTCACCCATCCATTCTACCAGCCACTCACCCATCCACCCGACCAGCTACTCACCCATCCATCCACCCAACCAGCCACTCACCCATCCATCCATCCATTCTACCAGCCACTCACCTATCCATCCACCCAACCAGCCACTCACCCATCATTGCTCCATCCACTCCTCCCCCATTCATTGATTATATTGGTCCAGGTCACAGCACAAGCACTGCCACCGCCACTGTACCAGACTTAGCCAACTTGTTACTGCACCTATCGAAACTTTCAAACTTTTTATGTTTTCCTTTTTAAGTGGTTCTGTCCCCATGAATGTGTGGCACAGGTCTGACTAATGGCAACAACCCCCAGTGCTCTGGTGTATACCAATAATCTGGTGGCCTAGCACACAGACCAGAGTGGCGCTGTAGTCCCAGTGGTTGGGATATGCCATTGATGCCTACAGAATGGCTTCCGCTGCCCCCCCTGCATACACTGCCTTTCCTTATAGGCTCCTCTTATCAGAGTACCTTGCAGTCAGGACCAGAGCCTTCCATTTGCCGAGCAGTTCTGCCCGTGCCAACATGACAGTACAGGGGCTATATATTGTGTATGTCACCTGGCTTTCTGCGGCTGGAGAGAGAAATACAAGCTGTGACTTCAGTGTTATCTTCTCGCCACCAACTTCACATATCATAAACAGCATTAGAAAGAGCATAAAGTAGTTCATATGTTTAATAGGATGAGTGAATATATATACCAGCAAATGTTAGTGGTGACTGATATATTATCATCCATATGTGGCCATTCATTCTTTTCCATGCATGGGACGTTGTAGCAGCCATGTCTTGTAGCACATTCCTTAGCTGTCCTTTGGCCACTGCATTGGTGTGGGGGGTTGTAGAGGTTACAGCATATATCATTAGACCCTACCACCTGGGGGGCCTGCAGGCCCCTTACCAAATAAGAGAACATCCACAGCTTTGGCATTACGAGGCACAATAATATATCAATGTTGTGTTCACAAAAGACAGCTCTGCCTGCGTGGTTAATACTACTATATAGATCCTATATAGTATGACATTCTGTATGTTCATGGTGTCATCACTGGCAGTGGTGGGCTTGGTATAAAGGCTGTCATAGCTTCTGCCATTCCGGTTATAGTTGTAGGCTAATGGCTTGCTATCAAGGACTACAGAGGTGCACTGTATACAGTATTGTGTTAGGTTCAGTAAGGGCAGTAAATCCTGATACCTCTATGGAACAGTTCTCATCAGTCTGTCCCACCTCACAAGCCTCTGTGCCATCTTTCTGTCACAAATCTGTCGGCAGCATTACCATTATTATAATAGAGAACTCCAGCTCAGGCTTCAGATTAGCAGCCGCTTTTTTCCTCTGCTCTCAATTAGGGGCGAGCTGAAACATGACTCCCATGGATTGTCCACGTCCCCACATTTGCCTGTGAATTTGGGATAGAGAGGCAGTCTGTTGTGAGAGAATGGGTTTTGCAGAGGCAGCCTCAAATATCAGTAGCATCTTTCTGCCCAAAACATTTTATAGGCCTGATGGGCATAAAAGAAAGTTGTTAACACGTAGTTAAGAAGTCTCACAATGCAGACGACCTGTTGGCTCCTCAGTCCCAGTTCACCACTACAGTCTCTTTGCATAATACAGGCTAGAAACCATCCTATAGTCCTATAGTCATGGTTGTTTTTAGAGAAAGAACATGTCCCTTTTGTGCATAGTTTGAATACATTAGGAGTATTACATTACATATTACATTTAGTTTGTATATATTGTACATGGTGGGAACAAAAAAACACAATTTGTTTTAACATTTTTAAGCTCTGTGAGGGGGATGTAGCAATAGCGGAACACTAGATAACTGGCATAAATACTTTGATAAATCCGATCAATTATGAATTATACATCAATGGAAAAACTCTTTTGATGTGTATTATATTAGTGACAAGCTGTGAGAAATAGTTGTAGTCCCCCTGCTAATACCATGTTCTTACAGCTGCTGATGTTCTCATCTGGCCTGAAGACCGGAAGCACGTCTGTGGAAAAAACTTTCTCCATCTTACTCTGTAATACAAAAGTTTCATATACAGTGAACAGGGCTCTTTTGACTGGATGTATTATATATTGCTTAATACTTAATTGGTCCCCTAGGAGCTGGCTTCTGTAAAAGTACCATTTAGGTTATTTGTATCCCACTTACTTAGGGGGAACGTATCATTTGCACTGTTTTGCTGACTTTCCTGTGTCCATGCCCCCACAGCATGGTGCTGTGACATCACAACCCAGCTCAGAAATGCCTGCTCATCCAGTCCGTGACTGGAGACGGGACATCTCAGCAGTCAGTAACTGGAGGCGGGACATCTCAGCAGTCCGTGACTGGAGGCGGGACATCTGAGCAGTTCGTGACTGGAGACGGGACATCTGAGCAGTCCGTGACTGGAGGCGGGACATCTGAGCAGTCCGTGACTGGAGGCGGGACATCTGAGCAGTCAGTGAATGGAGGCGGGACATCTGAGCAGTCCGTGACTGGAGGCGGGACATTTCAGCAGTCAGTGACTGGAGGCGGGACATCTCAGCAGTCCGTGACTGGAGGCGGGACATCTCAGCAGTCCGTGACTGGAGGCGGGACATCTCAGCAGTCCGTGACTGGAGGCGGGACATCTCAGCAGTCCGTGACTAGAGGCGGGACATCTCAGCAGTCCGTGACTAGAGGCGGGACATCTCAGCAGTCCGTGACTGGAGGCGGGACATCTCAGCAGTCAGTGACTGGAGGCGGGACATCTCAGCAGTCAGTGACTGGAGGCGGGACATCTCAGCAGTCAGTGACTGGAGGCGGGACATCTCAGCAGTCCGTGACTGGAGGCGGGACATCTTAGCAGTCCGTGACTGGAGGCGGGACATCTCAGCAGTCCGTGACTGGAGGCGGGACATCTCAGCAGTCCGTGACTGGTGGCGGGACATCTCAGCAGTCCGTGACTAGAGGCGGGACATCTCAGCAGTCCGTGACTAGAGGCGGGACATCTCAGCAGTCCGTGACTGGAGGCGGGACATCTCAGCAGTCAGTGACTGGAGGCGGGACATCTCAGCAGTCAGTGACTGGAGGCGGGACATCTCAGCAGTCAGTGACTGGAGGCGGGACATCCCAGCAGTCACTGACTGGAGGCGGGACATCTTAGCAGTCCGTGACTGGAGGCGGGACATCTCAGCAGTCCGTGACTGGAGGCGGGACATCTCAGCAGTCCGTGACTGGTGGCGGGACATCTCAGCAGTCCGTGACTAGAGGCGGGACATCTCAGCAGTCCGTGACTAGAGGCGGGACATCTCAGCAGTCCGTGACTGGAGGCGGGACATCTCAGCAGTCAGTGACTGGAGGCGGGACATCTCAGCAGTCAGTGACTGGAGGCGGGACATCTCAGCAGTCAGTGACTGGAGGCGGGACATCTCAGCAGTCCGTGACTGGAGGCGGGACATCTGAGCAGTCCGTGACTGGAGGCGGGACATCTGAGCAGTCCGTGACTGGAGGCGGGACATCTCAGCAGTCAGTGACTGGAGGCGGGACATCTCAGCAGTCTGTGACTGGAGGCGGGACATCTCAGCAGTCAGTGACTGGAGGCGGGACATCTCAGCAGTCAGTGACTGGAGGCGGGACATCTCAGCAGTCAGTGACTGGAGGCGGGACATCTCAGCAGTCAGTGACTGGAGGCGGGACATCTCAGCAGTCCTTGACTGGAGGCGGGACATCTCAGCAGTCAGTGACTGGAGACGGGACATCCCAGCAGTCAGTGACTGGAGGCGGGACATCCCAGCAGTCAGTGACTGGAGGCGGGACATCCCAGCAGTCACTGACTGGATGAGCGGGTAGTTCACACCAGGTTGTGACAACACAGGAACTGGAAGAACTCTGGAGCCCAGAGGCTGAGAGTAAGCTGGTGACACTGCGCTAAGGGGGCACGGAGATGGGTAATTATCACCTGTACATTCTTTATTTATATCCACATATTTTACTGTGTGTGACCCTAAGCGATCTCCTTCCATGTGCAGCGTAAAAAATCCATGTGAAACTGAGGGCATGCTTTAGATTTGTGAATCCACCTCATGGCCGTACTGTCAAAGATATGTGTCAAAGTAGTAATACAGATGCAAAAATGCAGCTGTATTAGGCTCATGTGAAATCTGCCTTAATCTTTAAAAATGTGTAAAAATGTATCAACGTGGATTGCAACACAAATCTCTATTAGAGAAATTCATGCAGAGATAGAACAAGGGCTGCTTTGTCTCTACGTTGCAGGCTTTAAGTGCACAAACACAGTTGTATCGTTGGCTAAAAGTAATTGAAAGTAAGGCAGTCCGCACACTTATCAAAGCTGTCCGGCAAGTGGACGTGTTTTTTCTAATGGAAAGGAGGAATAAGTTGCACTGTCAGACACTTCTGGCTGCAGTTTATCCCTCATGGGAACAAAGGATTGGCCATGTTGAAATCCCAATCGGATCCTTCTATTCCTGACATTTGTCAGGGAGGGTCAGGATACACCATAAACATTACATACTTCTTGACTGCTAGTGGACAGATTACTTTTGTCTGACGTGTATGGGCACCGTGACACTTGCTTACATCGAATTGGATTTGTTGCTGTTTTTGGCAAGAAATGTATGGGCAACAAATCAGAAACTTAGCTTTGTGAATATAGAGGCTATTTACAATGAATGGGGTGATAACTTGTAAGATGATGAACTGATACAATGTGTACAGAGCTTTCCTGCAGCCAGTTTTCTGATCGCTCCAGCAGATGAAATATGTTTAGGGAAGGTTGTAAAACTGACTGGAGTTGTTTAAGGTTCAGCTTAACTTTTGGCAATTTTTTTTCTCTAGATGTGGAACATAAAGCAAGTGCAAGTAAAATATGTAATATCTATGACTTTTCATGATCTAATCTAATACATAGGCCTTAAACACACCAGCATTGTACATTTTAGCCTGTAATAAGTACTAAGACCACTTTGTGCTTTCATGAAAGTATTTAGTCTGGTATATGGCAAGCAGTAGAGGATGAACACCACAAACGGACCCACTGAAATGAAGTGACAAAGTACATACCATCATAATTAAGCTGATCAATTCTATTATTGCAGTTATGACCGGGGTACAACCTATAACGTCTTTGTGGGAAAAGGCCAGATCATTGCAGGAATGGACAAAGCACTGATTGGAATGTGTGTAAATGAGAGGCGATTAGTGAAGATTCCACCTAGTCTTGCCTACGGGAGTAAAGGAGTGGGTAAGTGATCAGCTTTCATGTCTTCTATGGACAGAAGAATTCTCTTTTTAAATTGTATTTATGTATGTATTTATTGAAGTAAAAGAACAGTGAAGAGAACCCCTCTCTTTATCCCTTATTTGCTCTATTACCTCATTCACTAGTAAGACTGTTTCCACAATGCAAAAATGAAGGGGAAAATAATGGCCATTATTAAAGGAGAAGTCCGGCGAAAATTATTTTTTTATATGTTATTACTGATGGAAAGTTATACAATTTTCTAATGTACATTAATTATGGGAAATGCTCCTATACTGCTATTTCCCTTAATTTAGTGTACCAGGAAGTGTTAGAATTCTCCCAGAAGCAGTGACGTCACCACGAAAGGTGTAATTCCTATGTAGTGTCCAGCAGGGGGCGCACTATATATAGAAGTCAATGAGTACCATTGACTTCTATATATAGTGCGCCCCTGCTGGACACTCCATTGGAATTACAATGGATGTGTATGTAATGTAATATACAGTGTTTTTGATTGAATACATTTATGAAATACTTTGGGGAGCAAGTGTCCTTGCTCCCCAAAGTATTCCATAAATGTAAGCAATCAGTACATCACAGTAAGCCCGCCGCCTGCCGCTACTGAACGCCCGCCGCTGTGGACTACTCTCAACTACTACTCTCCCCACCTGCTCATAGCATGTGCAGGTGATGGGAGAGTAGTAGCCGGGTTATATGGCTGAGATCGCCGCCGCGATGCCGCGCAGGGGAGCCGCTCATCACTGCAGCCATCATCCCCCTCCGCTCCCCCCTCCTGCTGCTTCCTTACTCTATGTGATAGCTGACTTCCTGCCGGGTCGCCGCTCTCCGTTCACACGTGCCGGCGGCCCGGCAGGAAGTCAGCTATCACATGGTCATGATCAATGGCAACAATGGTCGTTATTTGCCCTTATTTTTACATTGTAGGAGCATAGTCTATAAGTGATGAAGTTGGGGGACCAGAAATCTCTGTTTAGCCCTAACTATATTGTAATGGACACTGTTTAATGTTAGTATGTACTACAGTTCCATTGCAAAGCACAGGAGAACATCGGGTGGAATTTATTTCCTCATTTTGGATGTATTTCATGCATGTTGTTGTGTGTACAAAAGGTTTTTTTTTTCTACTTTTTATAGCTGGTGTTATCCCCCCGGATGCAGTACTTCACTTTGATGTTCTTTTACTGGATATCTGGAACCCAGAAGACAAAGTTGAAATAGAGACATCCTACAAACCAGAAAATTGTGCTCGAACAGTGCAGGTGTCTGATTTTATTCGCTACCATTACAACGGAACTTTGCTTGATGGGACACTTTTTGATTCCAGGTATATATTTACATCAATAAAATTATTTACATGATCAGTTTACATTTGTCTACACTACTGTTTTCACCTATAAAGAAGCTGTACAGGATTTTTTGCTTATATACTGCAACATAGACTATTATTAAATAATAAAACACACCAAAAAATTGGATCCCACGAAGGGGAATAGTATAGGGGTACCTATTAGCAGAACAATTATCACCTATAACTGGAAAAAATACCCCCCATAGTAAAAGAATCAACGCATCCAGATCTAATCATAAACATATATTCCTTTATTCATGTAATCCAAAAATATTAAAAAGCAAAGAGGAGGAGAATCACACAAACACAGAGGAAAAGAGCAACATTCATGGATCCAACATTCATGGATAGAGATGTAGATAGATTCTTTTATTTTCACCCAGGAGACCCTGCAGAATATGCACACAGGAAATAGGGGCAGTGTGACTGGTTTCATTACTTAGCAGCTGATCAGTATACCCCTTGTCTCCTAATGGTGCGTTTACACAGAGAGATTTATCTTACAGATTTTGGAAGCCAAAGCCGGGAATGGATTTGAAAACAGGAGAAATCTCAGTCTTTCCTTTATGACCTGATCCCTCTTTATAGTCTGTTCCTGGCTTTGGCTTAAAAAATCTCTCTGTGTAAACGCACCATAAGACAGATGTATGAGACACATATAGTTATATAGAGATAAACAGGGAGAGGGGATCGGGGGGGGGGGGGGGGCTTAAGGCTGAGCTGCCAGTAGGGATCTTATAGGTGATAATGTAATCATGTAGTTCACAGGAAATTAGTAACATAGACTGACCTCCTGTCTACAAGATTAAGGCATGTAATTTTTTAGTTGGCAGACTGGTGGTCTCATGACCCAGCTACATGACCCATATAGAAATATATGGATGCATCTGAGCCGATTACAGAGAGTTGGTACTATGGGAATTCTGGGGGTGAGTTAGCATTTTTTTTTTTCTTCAAAAAAACTGTTTTAGTCCTCAGTACACATATTATATGGTTGCAGTCAATACAATTCATGCTGTTTTCGTATATAATAAAAACTGTGGCATGCATATTAGCTCCACTAGCATCTGTAGCCATGCCTTTTAATAAATATTCATAGGCCTCCCCTGCAGTGATGTATGAAATACTGGGCATGCACAGTAACACTGTGCCACTGTTTTGCTGATGTAATCGCCCAATCACAGGATACAAATGCATCAGTGCAGGGGAGACCTATAAATATTTGATGAAGGCATATCTACAGTGGCTGGTGGATGCAGCATTGTACTTGTGGGTTCGGGAATGTGCACCAAACCAGCTAAATTTCATATCATTGGTTTTTCTTACATATCAAAAACACAACAACAGAGGTATATTAAAAGTAACATTGTAATCTGCATTATTAGCCCTATTGCACTATACCAGCAATATATTGACATGAATATGGACTACATCCTTATATAGTTTTTGTGTGAAAGATTGTCTCCATCATACTGTATTTACATGTATATATAATCTGTGTAAAATACAGAACTACAGACTAAAAAGAAAAATTATTTATTTATTGTTCTTTTTTTTTCAAGCCACAATCGCATGAGAACTTACGACACCTATGTGGGAATTGGTTGGTTGATCCCTGGAATGGATACTGGGCTTCTTGGAATGTGTGTGGGTGAAAAACGTATAATCACAGTCCCCCCCTTTCTGGCCTATGGAGAAGATGGTGATGGTAAGATGACATTATAGTGTCATTTAATTCAGTGAGCATATTCTAAGGCTGGGTTCACACTACGTATATTTCAGTCAGTATTGTGGTCCTCATATTGCAACCAAAACCAGGAGTGGATTGAGAACACAGAAAGGCTCTGTTCACACAATGTTGAAATTGAGTGGATGGCCGCCATTTAATGGCAAATATTTGCTGTTATTTTAAAACAACGGCTGTTATATTGAAATAATGGCTGTTATTTACTGTTATATGGCGGCCATCCACTCAATTTCACCATTGTGTGAACAGAGCCTTTCTGTGTTTTTAATCCACTCCTGGTTTTGGTTGCAATATGAGGACCACAATACTGACTGAAATATACGTAGTGTGAACCCAGCCTAAGGTAGAACAGTCAGTTCCTAATTTGAGCAGTTTAGACAACTGGGTGGGGTATGAATAGCACCCATCAAAAGTGTAAGGACTGGTGAATTAGTTGCAGGTCATGGGAACCTATCTATTAATCGGTCGTACAACTCCTATTACATGGGGCGATGTGTGGGTGCACGAGTAACAGTTTTAAAGCAGAGCCAAACTGTTTGGGGGAGAACAGGCACATGGCTTCCACAAAGTTAGGATTACAGTCTGAATGCATATGGGGAAACAGAGCCATATAGGTCTTATTGAGCCCATGCCTTGGTGGTACCTACACAGTTTATATTGTAACTGTAATGCTATGTTCCTGTTTAGCAGAAGAGTTCCTGTCTGTAGCAGTTATGGTGTTAATTTTCTGCCTTTACAGGTAAAGATATTCCATCTCAGGCAACTCTAGTCTTTGATGTAGTGTTATTGGACCTGCACAACCCAAAAGATGGTATCACTGTAGAAGTACAGTATCTCCCAGAAGACTGTGAGAGGAAAACTCAGGCTGGTGACTACGTTCGGTACCATTACAATGGCACACTGTTGGATGGCACGTTCTTCGACTCCAGGTTTACAGATGATGCTTTCTTTTCACACAAATCTTGTCATATCTATTCACAATGTGTATTCCTTGATTATTCTAAGTTTAACATAAAATGCATAAGTCATAATGAAAGGATTTACCATTCTTTTAAAATCAGACTGTTAGTTAATCCCATAGGCTCTGTCAGGGTTCCTTACATAGTACAGTTCTTGAAAAGTACAGTGGCACATATACATTCATTTCACTAGAGTGACATGCAGTTCAGTCTCTTTAGACTAAAACAATACAAGCGTCATTCAGACAACAGTGGGAAAGCAATGTTATTGTCTAAGATTTATTGTGTGCTAGCATTATATCCAAGAAATTGTATGCCTACAATTACTCCAAGACTGTGTGAAGAAGATACAGTGTGCTGCACACTCATCCATCAGCTGCATTATAGCCTATTGTGAATGAAAGTGAATCTGTCAGCTGCAATTCATGTTGCAAATTGCTGACACTGTTAAAGGGGTTATCTGGATATAAAAAACATTATCTATATTGCTGCACGTGTATATAAAACAATATAGAGGCTCTACTTACCTCGGGAGCCAAAGAGGTAAGTAAAGCTAGTTTTCTATACAGCTTCTTTAACCCTTTCACGACCTGGGGTCACTGATGCCTCAATGCCCAGGTCGTTTTAGGATATCAGCTTATGGGATCATAATGACTCCATAAGCTGATGTCCCTGTGTCTGACCCCTCTCCCCTGTCGCTGTTACAATCTTGTGATAGCAGCAGGGGAGAGAGGGGAGGAGGCAGAGCTCACGGCCGTGCACCCGGCACTCGCCCTGCCTTTCCTCTTTCCTTCCCTCCCCCCGCCAGACTCCGTAGCCAGGAAACCGGAAGCCTGAGGCTTCTGGTTTCCATGGCTACCATTGGGGCTCTGCGATCACTTCGTAGAGCCCCCGATGGACACCGGCAGAGAATTATCCCTCTGTAGAGGAAGAATTCTCTGTTAGGAGACCTATAGATGCTGTGGTCGTGCTGCCTGCAGTATCTATAGGGTTAACTCTCAGCGCTCCGGTGCTAAGAGTTGCGGCGGGTCCCCGGCTATCACTGATAGCTGGGACCCGCCGCGGATGACACAGGCGCAGCTCCTGCACCTGTGTCATTCTGGATCATTAATTAACGTCGCTGCAGCATCGGGCATAGACTGCAGCAACGTTAATTAACAGTGGAGTGGCGGGAGGAGGTTAAACTATACCAAGTATTATATCTAAGTATTGCGTCTCAGTAAAATCTGAATTTGTTGTCTTTTCTATGTCTGCATTTACTTAAAAGATTGCATATTTTGCTAATGCTCCCGGAAAGTGACCACCGTTATGTTTTGTTTTATTTATTATTTGCCCCAATAATTAGTTACTCTCGAAACCACACTTATGACACATATATTGGAAAAGGTTATGTCATTGCTGGAATGGATGAAGGTTTATTGGGTGTGTGCACTGGAGAAAAGAGGCGAATCACAATTCCACCACATCTTGCTTATGGTGAAGAAGGAACTGGTAGGTACCTATTGTATGGCTGCCCACGAATGAGCATATGTCTTATCATTATACCATCTATATTACAAACGCAACCCCCAGCCAAACCATGATGACCCGGATTGATAGCTGTCAGTCCGAGACTAGATGAATGCACATGACATACACTCGTTTGTCAGGAGCCTATGTGGTCTATTATTTTGGACTGTGGACTGGGCAACTGGATATCTGGTCCAGCTCAGAGCAGTTTCATAGCACAAATAATATGATACTGAAAAGAATTAATTCCCAGGGTTTATTCACACAATGTAAAAAGGAGGCTAAGGAATAAGTAGTTTGATATCTCTTTTCTCTTGAAATCAACATCTAAATACACTTGTATTTTCTATGACATTGTGACATTTTCAAACCCGACACATAAGAAATGCGTCATGTGAATAATAGTGTACATTTGTCATTCCAATCAATGGGGCGTATGTTGGGGGAATACACAGACATGATGTGCCAAACTGCTCCTTGAACATGCCCTTCCAGTACTGCTATGCTTCAGAAAATATTTTGAACCAATCTCTATCCAAAAATGAAAATCTCCATCCCTTCATAGCATTTAGTTTACCACAGCAATATCTCTGATCCAACTGACTGACAAGGTCCACTTTGAATAATCTGCTTAATAAACAGAGAGATTCATCATTTTGGGTTTTCTTGTTGCTTTCCAAGGAAAGATCCCAGGATCTGCAGTGTTGGTTTTTGACATCCTCATTGTCGATTTTCACAACCCCGAAGATTCTGTCAGCATCATATCAAGCTATAAGCCAGACAACTGCACTGTTCTGAGCAAGAAGGGGGACTATCTGAAGTATCACTATAATGCAACACTTATGGATGGCACCACACTAGATTCAACGTAAGTTTACGTATGCATTTGTTATATTTTAATAGTTTCAAGTGGTTGAACAGTACTTTTATAGGTATGTTGTTTTTCCCATTAAAGGAGAAGTCCGGCAAAATTTTTTATTAAAGTATTGTATTACCCCTCAAAAGTTATGCAAATTATCAATATACACTTATATACACGCACTCCAGTGGATAATGTACTTCAATTAGTCTCATGCTTGTGCAATCAGTACAGTTATTCTACCTGTAAACACAGAGATCCTATGCATAAACATATCTACAGAAATTAGATCAAAACCCATATAAAAATAACAATATCTTTATTAATTGAAAATACACAACAAAAAAAACAAGGCAATTCCAAACATGAAAAACCAGGCTACAAAGTTTCAGGATTTATATATATATATATCATTAAACTAATAATGGGTATGGTGTTGTAATTAATAACAAAGTGGCAGTGTGATGTAATATAGATGTTAACAAGCAGGGATTAACCATAAACTTCCCGTATCACATGTGCCAAATCTGGCGTATTAACAGGGAAAGTAAATCTGTCCCCCCCCCCCTCCCACACAGTTAGCCTCACCACTGCCAATATGCCTACATCAGCTCTATTCGTCTAGCCTGGCTTCCTCTAACTCATAACATGTATATATGTGCATCAACCCATTACAAAATCATAAAAAAGGGCATTACCCATCTCAGAGCAGCCTGGTTGTATCCCCAACGCACGTTTCACTAATATCCGCTTCCATCAACACCATACCCATTATTAATTTCATTTTTTTAATGATATATATAAATCCCAAAACTTTGTAGCCTGTTTTTTATGTTTTGAATTGCCTTGTTTTTATTGTTGTGTATTTTCAATTAATAAAGGCTTCACTTCCTGGATAAAATGGTGATGTCACGTCCTGACTCCCAGAGCTGTGCGGGCTGTGGCTGCTGGAGAGGATGATGGCACAGGGATGCTCAGTGTTCTCCAGTGCCCTGTGCCCCTCAGTGTCCCCCTGCCATCATCCTCTCCAGCAGCCACAGCCCGCACAGCTCTGGGAGTCCGGTCGTGACATAATCATTTTATCCAGGAAGTAAAGCCTTGATGCAGTAGTAAGTGCAGGGAAAAAAGCACTTTATAAGCATTTACTGTAATAAGTCTATATTGGGGGTTTGTATAACTTTTGGGGAACAATACAATACTTCAATAAAAAAAATTTGCCGGACTTCTCCTTTAATTCAAAGACAACTCAAAGCAAAAATTTTTTATAAAGTACTAAATCTGTTTACCTTCTAGGGCTTCTACCTGTATATTTTTCCTATGGGCAACAGAATTATTATCCTAAACTGCACAAAAATCAAAAGTGTGCAGATGGAAAATGAAAAGATGAAATGTTATTGTTAAGTATATAAAAATGTGTCCTAATAAGGATCAAACATATCCAACCACATTACATTCTATATGATCATGATTTTTTTTATTTGAGGCCATCAAAGTTAATAGAGTAATTTTTCGTTAGTTCAGAATGAAGTGTCTAGGTCAGCTCTATTAAACTGACACTCACTTTGTGTCGCAGCTTTTTTTATTGTATATAGCCACATATCAGAGCATCCTGGTACATTTGTTGGCACCCACCTGCTGCGAGTATTTTGTGGAGAGGGGAAAAATAAAATAAATAATTATTTTTTTGTATGGGATAGATTCAGTATAACATGTATTGTCAGGAGTCCAATGGACAGTGTCACTCAATTACAGGATCACACAATTTCAGTTAATAACTGACAAGTTATACTGAATCTTTTCTCACAAATTTTCATTATCAATCTGTTCAGCTCCTCCTGCTCTATAACATTGATCAATCTACATTGATCGTCTGTAGGACGGTCTAGCTCCCAATAACACAGGGTGGCGAGAAAAGCATGCATGTTCTTCTCTCCCTACTCATCTCCAGCGGTCTGAACACTCAAAGCCCCCCAAAAAAAAAACTTTTGATATGCCCCTAAAACAGTTGGATCCCTCATGCCCAGTTTGTAAGCTTAAGGGTACAAACCCACTTGACGTTTTTGCTGCGTGAATCAGTCTTAAAAATAGGCAGGCAAAACGCAGGTTAGCTTTATACAATTGTTCTGCGTTAAAATACGCAATTGCGTATTTTTGAAGCGTGAAGCTTGTTGTTAGCAAAGCATCAGTTGTTAACAACCTGTGCGAAAAACGCATGTAGCTTCACGCTTCAAAAATACGCAATTGCGTATTTTAACGCAGAACAATTGTATAAAGCCAACCTGCGTTTTGCCTGCTTATTTTTAAGACTGATTCACGCAGCAAATACGTCAAGTGGGTTTGTACCCTAAAGGAGAAGTCTGGGCATTTTCAGAAAAGGACAGGCAGCAGGGGCAGGGGGAATGTAATAACCAGTCCTAACTCACCTCTCCCCTTGCTTATGATGAGTGGCAGGACCGGCCTTGGGACCCCCATCGGAAGCCATTCCCCCCCCCCCCCCCCCTGGGGAAAATGCCTGTCCTGGCTGATGGACAACCCGCTCAGGCAATCAGCTTTTTTTTTAACAGGTACACTTTAAATTTCACAACTCCTTCGGAAAGGAGGTTACCAACCTGTTGGTTGTGGAGGAAATTGTGCAGATTTAGTATAGTAAAATAGTAAAATCAATATATGTAAGGAATGCATTTTACTTTTATATGCTGTAATGCTCATTATTTTTTCTATGAATTATGAATCTTTAACAAAAAAAACAAAAATGCTGTTATTGTTGTGCAGTTTAGTAACATTGTCATTTAATCCACAAAGTAACAAGTAAGTGCCCAAGACGGTAGCACCTTCACATTTGTGTAAACAGTCAATTTCCTGTAAATCAAAGAATGTTTGTTTGGTGTTCTTGTCACAATAAAAAACATCAGGATGGAATTCTTTCACATAGTGACCTCATGTACTCTCACAAAGCAGTTAGTTGTAAATGTTTGAATTTACTTTCCATTACAATTGTTTACAAGTTCCACATGCCATCCGACATACATTAGGTGGGACTATACATATACTGCCTATACTGACTTCTCAGAGTGTAAAAAAGCAATAGATTTAAGACTTGGTGGATATTTCCCTAAATCCACTGCAAAATTCTTTTGCAGATTTTATGCAATGTCAGGCTATGTTCCCACAACGTCTTTTGTTTGCTGTTTTTTGGGCATTTTTGGCCAGCCATCATTTTGACACCAAAATACATCCATGTTATGCAAATTACAGACATCTTTTGATGCCAAAAAGACAGTTACTAAAAAGGCACTGTAGAATGGCCAAAAAAGACATAGAGGGAACATAGTCTAAATGTAAAATCCATAGGACAAAGCAGCAACAGAATTGACATGTTGCAGATCTTAAAATCCTCATGCTCTGAATTCTGCAGATACTTTTTTTTCTGCATGTGGACAACAGATCTACATTTTATTTGTTTTCCTTAAAGAAATGCTGTAACTTACGCCCGTTGCGTAACATGCGGTCCCGTACGGAGTGGTGATTTCTTCTTTTTTCCACTTTGATTTGCCGATCCAAAAGGTTCTGTGGGGTGTCCGGGGCTAGCCGAAGATATCCCAGTAAAATACCGATGTCAGATCGCTACGTACACCGCTCGGGAAGCGTACGTAGCTTACGGGCGTAAGTTCACGGACCGTACGTAGCCGGCCGCAACTTGCGTAAATTCCGGCCGGAGATTTACACGTATATGTCCGGCCGCGAAAAATATGCGGCCGGACATATACGTAGTGTGAACATAGCCTTAGGCTATATTCCCACTTGGCTATATTCCCACTTTGTATGACACTGGCCATTCCCTGGCCAGTGTCAGAAAAGATCTTTACTTCCTCTGAATTCGAATTTGCTCCGGCCGCACGCTCCATTGTGTGAACTGACAGAGTTTTCTACGGCCGCTGTTCATTGAATAGCGGCAGCAGAAAACTGACATGTCAGTTTCTTGCGGCGCTGCTAGGGATCCCGGCCGGAGTGTATACTGTGTGTATACACTCCGGCCAGGATTCCTTAGAAGGATTCCTTACCACATATGTTCCGTAGTAATCACGGCCGTGATTATTATGAAACTTACGCAGTGAGAACATGGCCTTAGGCTGTGTTTACATGTAATATTTTGGTCAGTATTTTTAGTTATAACTAGCGGAGAACTGACAGAGAGGAAAATTTATGAAAAAGATTTAACCCCTATTAGTGCTTTGGTTCCACTTTTGGTTTTGGATAAAAACACTAACCAAAATGACTAAAAAAAATGTGTGTGCGAATCTAGCCTTCGTTTGCAAAACTCAGCCTATTCAGTAGTGTCTATTATACCTGAAACTTACAATATTATACATAGAGTACATACTAGACTCATCTTAATGTGTTCCGTCAGGCACCAGTATGGAAAAACATACAACATCGTTCTTGGATCTGGACAGGTGGTAATAGGAATGGACATAGGATTACGGGACATGTGTGTCGGAGAGAAACGTACAGTTGTTATTCCTCCACATTATGGTTATGGAGAAGCCGGAGTAGGTGAGTGTGTCAGAAAGCATTCCAGTGAGTAAAACTCCATTACTGTACGCCATTTCACCATGGATAAATGCATAAATCGAGTTACTGTAATTTGCAGTTTTGGGTTTACTACATCATGAAAAATAACTTTTGACATGTCGTCGGGCTTGTCAAAAGTTATTGATCACAATGGTTCTCACTGCTGTGATCAGGAGATATAGCCATAATGATCAATTCCGACAGTGTAGTCTTTGAGGTTGCTGGCTGGCAAGTGGATCGCCCTGCTGCCGTGCTCTCTCCCTGGCAATATACTGTACACTGATCACAGCAAGTGTCAGCAGTTAAAACTGCTGTGATCAATAACTTTTGACATGCCTGGTATTTTTGATATGTTTAAATAAAACACACTGCAGTTATCTTTTTGCATTTAGAAAAAAACAGAAGTCTGCCGCGCTGCTGCTGCCAAAAATACTGGACTCAGTCATGTAGTCGCCATAGACATTGGTAGTAATACAGGTCATACTGTAGAGCTTAAAGTTTATCCATCATTGGTAAAAACTTTTGAGATGTCATTGAGACAAAAACTTTGTTCAGACCTGCACCTAACACTCTGTTACAAAAAATAGTCAGGCTCATAATGTAAGTCTATGAAGCCCAACTTTTTTTTTTTTTTTTTTCTCACACAAAGCGGGGAAAGGACACGCTGCAGCGTGGTGCTCTACCTGCTCGTTCTCCCATTCAGTAGGGGTCTGAACACTCATGTCATGCTTCTATGATTTGTCAAAAGTTTTTACATATGACAGGTACACTTTAATCAGTGAGGTTTGTCCGGATCATTTTGACAATGCATTCAGCAAGCAGTCATGGCTCAAGACTTATGGAGCGTTTACACGGTGAGATTTATCTGACAGATTTTTTAAGCCAAAACCAGGAACAGACTATAAACAGAGATCAGATCATAAAGGAAAGACTGAGATTTCTTCTCAAATCCATTCCTGGCTTTGGCTTCAAAAATCTGTCAGATAAATCTGTCCGTGTAAACGCTCCATTACAGAGAGTAATTAGATCAGTTTACATTTAAATGCAGTAATCATATGTGAACAAATATCAATACAATATGTTTTGTGTTTTCCACCATATGACAGAGGGAGAAGTTCCGAGAAGTGCAGTCTTGGTATTTAACATTGAACTGGTGGATCTAATACCAGGCCTGCCTGATGGTTACATGTTTATATGGAATGGAGATGTGTCACCGAATCTCTTTGAAGAGATTGACAAAGACCAAAATGGGGAGATATTTTTGGAGGAGGTATGTGCCAGATCTTCATATAATAATTATGGTAGAGCAATTTATCACTCAGTAATAATGTTTTTAATAACTGGACAATTGGAGGCGATTTTTAACACCTAATCATTAATAATTTGTGATTAGCACAGCACTGTATTTTTAAATTTCCTGTGAAAGTAAGGGACTATATTGTATAATGGGTATTAGTGTAGCATACACCAAACCCCACATTGAAGAGAAACCTAAGTGAAAACCACAGGTTTCAGTGGTTTCCTAGCAACTGGCAACAGTGACGTGGTGAGTCTGCATTGGTTTGTAGCCGCCCCCATAAAACAGAAGCGTTAGCACAATATGCCAACGGTACACTATATCAGATTCCGTATGAATTTTGCTGTGCTTGTAGTTTACAGTGTAGCCTATAGGGCAAGTAATGGTGGCCAGATCTCCACCTAATTTATTTCTATGACCTATGTGATGGATGAGATGTAAGATTCCCATACACATTAATGTTGATTAACACGGATGATTTCAGCCAAAACTTATAGGTTGGCCGTCATTTTAGCCAACCAATTACAGACTCACTGTCTGGAAGGAATTCAAGCAATAGCCATGATAAAAGATTTAATCCACGAATGATCTTCCAGGAAAGAAAGCCAGAATATTCCCAGAACGATTCTTCATCCTTTGCCTGATGTCATTGATCATGTATGGCCAGATTAACCAACTCTAAAGGGCCTTTTACACAAGCCGATTTTCGACCAGGACTGTTGCCGTTCAGCCGATAATCAGCCAGTGTAAAAGTAACAGCGGTCAGCTGAAATTGACAGCACAGATATATACATATTTTTGCTGTCAGTTTCCATGACCGCAAAAACAATACCAAAATCTTTTAATGGAAGAGGACTCCAAGGCTGTATTCACACATTCATTTTAATTGGGTTACTACATTATTTAATTGCTGTCCAGCCATCCTTCATGAATGCAATAAAACTCTAATATGTGAAAACATACCCATATGCCAGATATGGACTTAAGTGTTTACAGCTGCATTGGGGAAAAAATAATTTATCATCAGATGATTGTTAGTCTAATAGCTAAACAACAGTTAAGTGATGTTCATACATAGCGTTTAAATAGTGTTAATTAGTGCTATTTTCCTGTGAATTTTCTGAAAAATAGCACAGATAAAACGCTATGTGTGACTATAGCCTCATGCTCTGGTTGCACACATTTTCACACTGTTTATGAATTATAAATCTGGAGACTTGGAGGTTTGATTCATAAGTATGTTCATTATTGTCTTTACATAGAAACATAGCAGACTGCAGAAAAAGACCACTTGGTCCATCTAGTCTTCCTTTTTAATATTTCCCTTATTATTTTAGGATAGATATAGGTTTATCCCAGGCAGGTTTAAAGGAGAAGTCGGGCCAAAATAATTTTTTTATTTGTTATTACTGATGGAAAGTTATACAATTTTCTAATGTACATTAATTATGGAAAAGGCTCATATACTGCTATTTCCCTTAATTCAATGTATCAGGAAGTGTGAGAATTCTCTCAGAAGCAGTGAAGTCACGACAAATGGTGTAATTCCTATGGAGTGTCCAGCAGGGGGCGCACTTTATATAGAAGTCAATGAGTACCATTGACTTCTATATATAGTGCGCCCCTGCTGGACACTCCATTGGAATTACAATGGATGTGTATGTAAATGTAATATACAGTGTTTTTGATTTAATACATTTATGGAATACTTTGGGGAGCAAGTGTCCTTGCTCCCCAAAGTATTCCATAAATGTAATCAATCAGTACATCACAGTAAGCCCGCCGAACCGCTGCTACCGAACGCCCGCCGCTCTGGACTACACTCAACTACTACTCTCATCACCTGCTCATAGCATGAGCAGGTGATAGGAGGTGTAGTAGCTGGCTTATATCGCTGAGATCGCCGCCGCTGATGCCGCGCAGGGGCAAAAACATGGCCACTTTTTTCCAGAGACAGCACCAGTCTTGTCTACAGTTTGTGTGGAATTCTGTACCTTCGTTCCATTGAAGTGAAAGGAGCCTAATTGCAAACCACACCTGAACTGGAGAAAAGAGTGGTGCTGTCTCTGAAAGAAGATGGCCATGTTTTTGTAGTGCTCGATAACCCCTTTAAGTCTTTCTTGATATGTTTTATGCTTGACACCCTCTACCAGGCATTTACCATGTATCTTGCTCACAACTGATATGACAAATGTACTAAGTCTCCTTATCTTTGCTCTTCTAGTTTTCAGATTATATTTATGCCCAGGTGGAATCAGGCAAAGGCAAACTAGCTCCTGGTTTTGATGCATTCAAGATTATAGAGAACATGTTCAAAAACCAGGATCGAAATGAAGACGGCAAAATAACAGAAGCAGAGTTTAAATTAAAAGACCAAGAAGATAAAGAAAGACATGACGAACTGTAATATTTAGTTAAAGTTTGTGTCCACATGCACTGTGAAAGCTTTATTTGATGGTAAAAAGGTGGAATTGTGAATGATGTGTATCGGTGAATGGATTGTTTGTGGGGGATATAAATCACTGACTGGATTGCTAAATGTGAGAACATAGGCACCACATACAACATTCCATTTGAATTATGGTTTTATCAGCGACAACACTAATAATATCTCAGGTTCCATTTTACATTTAAAAAAAAATCTAAAATCTGTGAAGAAAAAAAAAGTTTAGATTAATATTTTTTATTTGTATTTTACTGATCTTACCTCTATATTTTTTCATACTCAGATTGTCCCCAAAATGCCCAATTATGTTCTTTCACATAACAAGTCCTGTAATGATTTACTTTCCTTTTGTTCTTATATATGAGGTTAGGCAAAGATAACATTAAAATCTAAACTAAAATATGAATATTTCCTATGGGGGGAAACATGCCACACATGCTGCAGAGTTTTGTGCCTCACATAAATGATGCATTGTAGGGTGTAATAGAGTTCACATGTAATTTAAGGAAACCTATCAACACCAGCCTTGATTAATAGATCTCTTCTTGTTTGGTTATAGGGCGAGATCTAGTAATCAAGACTGATGGGGCAGCTCTTTCTGATATTACATTCAGTTGAGTTGAGCTGCAATTCTAGACACAGACCAAGAATGATCCATGTCAGATATATTATCAGTGAAGTAGAACGTGGAGTACTTTCCTATTTAAAAAGAAAAAAAAGAGCTGTGTGTCTTATGTAAATGCAGCTATATGCGGTTTCATCCCATAAAACCTGTTTGATCTGTACAAAGATCGGCAGACATCCCATTTTTTAAATGTATCACTTTTTCTTTAAAAGGAAATCCATTTGGTCGGTACCAGGTACAGAGCTGCAGAAACAGACAGATAGGTGATAGGGTATGTTCACACTGCAGAATATGTGCGGAGACTTTAAGCAGATTCCGCCGGGTGGCCTGCGCTTGAAGTTCAACCCATCTCATAGACTTAATAATATTTGAGGGCGCCATTTGTCTATGGGACGGGTGGAACTTCAAGTGGAGGCCGTCCGGCGGAATACGCTTGAATTTTCCGAACGAATTCTGCAGTGTGAACGTATGCATAGGGAGATAAAACAAATGATGCCTTTGTCTTTGTTGATGCCCATTTGAGTGCTTAAAGGGGTTGTACAGTTTAAAAATTTTTTCTCCCATTCTGAAACTCATCTCTGCTACACCAGGAGGACGCTGTAATCCAGCAGAGCTTGTATGTACATACAGGGAGATCACATTAGAGACATTAGCAGTCAGCTATTCTACCTGGGTTAGAATCTGGCTGCTGCTCACTACTACTACATCAATAAGAATTCATACGCCCACATATTTAAATTAGCCCTGAAGGGGACCAATAAGAAGAGACTCTCTCACTGCCAGCACCGCCCAGTCACATTCCACCTTCTCTGACGTTTGGCACAAGATGGAGGACAGGGAAATCTATGTGACGACAGTCAGAGAGATTTTCAGAACTACAGGACTTCCTGTGCAGCTGGAGAGGGGGCTCAAAGTCAGGGAAAACGACCATTCTGGTACAGGAAGCATATGGGGGGGGGATGTATAACTTTGGCAAAGGGTCAGAATGGGAGAAAAATGTTTTACACCGCACTACCCCTTTAAATTATATTTTCCCTTGGAAGCTAAAGTGCCAAAGAAGCAATGCTAAGCCAAAGCCTTCACGTCTCCTTCCCACCTATACCTTCCTTGACTGATTTCAATCAATCACGACAGTCGAGACAGGGAGGGTGTGGGAGGGAAAAAGTGTCCATGCTGTAGCTCAGCATAACTTCTGTGACACTACCAAGGAAAAATGAAATTTTAGAATATTGCAAATGGCCATCAGCAAAGACAAAGGCATCATTTGTTTTATCTCCCTGTCACCTATCTGCCTGTGTCTGCAGCTCTGCACCTGGTACAGACCCAACAGATTTCCTTAAAGTAGTTGAATTATTACCCTTGACAGTATTTACTACACAATAAGGTGCAATGCTAATAGTACCAGCAAAAAGATCTTAAGGCATGATGCAGACTTTGTTCACATACCTAATAGCCTAGAGTGACACAGAGCCTAGAGTGCCTGTTTTATGAAAAACAGGCACTGCAGTTTTGGAGTCAAAACCAGAGGTAGATTCAAAGTAATGGGAAAAATAAAACAACTTAGGTCTCCCTGCCACATCCACATGGCTTCGGATCAAAAACTACAGTCTATGTGGATTACATAACTATTAGCATTAAACCCTGGCTAAAGGTTGCTAAAAATGTTTACATCTCCAAGTATTTGTAATTCAATATAATGTCTAGAATGACAGGGGGAAAAAAAAAACAACAAATTAAGCATGGTGTGGTTGAAGAGGTGCTGCTCAAGAATTAACTCTTGTTGCTTTATGTTATGCTGCGTTTACACGGAACGATAATCGTACGTGTAAACGCTGCGAACGATCAAGCGACAAATCGTTCATTTTGATCTTACAACATGTTCCAAAATAGTCGTTCGCAAAAAATTCGCAGATCGTTCCGTCATTCGCCGATTTAACCAATGTGTGAGATAGGCTTAAGCGATCGCAAAACGAATTTCCGTATGATATATCGTACCGTCTAAACGCTGATCGTTATAAAAAAAAAAACGGTACTCCGACATTGTTAATCGTACGATCGGGCCAATTATCGTTTCGTGTAAACGCAGCATTAAAAAGGATTAGTCTTTTCATGTCCATTAGCAGGTACTGCAGCAGGTGGGCACAGGAAGACTGACACATGTGAGCCTGCCTAAGGGGGCATGCACACGTCCGCAAATTTGCGGATGGGAAGGAATGTAATGGATGTTTCCCGCCTGGCATGTTGTGTCAATATCATGCCAGCAGCGGGAAACTCTTTGAACTGCTGTGTCTGTCACGACAGTGCCAAATTTGCAGACATGTGAATGTCCTAACCGTTTCAAAACTGAATGAAATGTTATGAGTGCAGAGTTATCACCTTTTATAAATAAATAACTGAGAAACTCTGCTTGTGTTTTTTTACACTTTATATCAGTGTCAGATGGTAGCATGAATTAGGTTTTACTTTTTGTTTATACTATAATCAATTCCCAAAGTAAGAGTAATATTGTAATAGAAAAGGGATCTCTGTGCTGTGTTTGGCTATGCTCATGCAACAATTTTCAACAGCCGTTATTTGATAGTCAAAGCCACAGCCGTTGTTCTAAGCATCAAATAACAGCCGTTGTTTAACTTACTATGGCTGTCATTACAGGATTCTAGTATAGGTTTGAGATGGCCCTTTTGGTTGGGGCTAATTTTAAAATGTCCATTTTATTTAATTGAAAAGAAAGTGAAAGGACTGTGAAAAATCAGTGAACAAATTAGAATAACAGCTGCTGTGTTAAATAATGGGCGCAAATTAATGACAAATTTATTTGAAGCCAGCTGCAAACATCCATTATTTTGTACATTGTGTGAACTTAAAGGGGAACTCCAGGTAGAGGTTAAAAAAAAAAATGAAACCTCTGCAGAAGCATAAAGCATTACTTACCTATCTATTCCATTTTTTGAAACTACCAAAAATCCATTTGTTTTGGGGGGGGTTTGTTCTGTTTTGTGTTTCTGCACTTCCTGGTTTATCAGTTGTACACAGGACTACAGGTTCCAGAATGCAATGCTTTCCCTCAGCTGTTCATCACAGTCCTCCACCCTGCCTTTTCCCCACCCAAAGCTGTGGCAGAACATCCAGGCTGTGTTCACACATTGCAGTTTCATTGTGTTACTGAATTATTTGACAATAATTTAGGATTTCATTGTGGTCCCACCCACACAGCACGCTGTATTCTCTACCTGTAACACCACACTGTATTCTCTACCTGTAACACCACACAGCTCGCTGTATTCTCTACCTGTAACACCACACAGCACACTGTATTCTCTACCTGTAACACCACACAGCACACTGTATTCTCTACCTGTAACACCACACAGCACGCTGTATTCTCTACCTATAACACTACACAGCACACTGTATTCTCTACCTGTAACACCACACAGCACACTGTATTCTCTACCTATAACACCACACAGCACACTGTATTCTCTACCTATAACACTACACAGCACACTGTATTCTCTACCTGTAACACCACACAGCACGCTGTATTCTCTACCTATAACACCACACAGCACGCTGTATTCTCTACCTGTAACACCACACAGCACGCTGTATTCTCTACCTGTAACACCACACAGCACGCTGTATTCTCTACCTGTAACACCACACCGCAGGCTGTATTCTCTACCTGTAACACCACACAGCACTGTATTCTCTACCTGTAACACCACACCGCAGGCTGTATTCTCTACCTGTAACACCACACAGCACGCTGTATTCTCTACCTGTAACACCACACAGCACACTGTATTCTCTACCTCTAACACCACACAGCACACTGTATTCTCTACCTGTAACACCACACAGCACACTGTATTCTCTACCTGTAACACCACACAGCACGCTGTATTCTCTACCTGTAGCGCTGATATTGAAATAAAGTAAAGAACTTTTAGAATTTTTTATTTTTTTATTTCCACGCACATATAATGATCAAGCATCTTTTATCTTGATGCTTGATCACAATAAGGCTCTGATCCTCTCTGCCATTTAGCATCATTTACTTGTGTTACTGCATCATTTTTGTGAATACGTTGCAGTACTGCAATGACACTCCAACATGTGTGAACACAGCCCTAATTTCACTGCACACTTTTGCACAATTAGAGAAGACAGTGCAACACCTGCTTCTGGCCGGTCCGAGATGGTGAATCACTCAGATGATTGGAGGATCCAGCCAAGCCTCCTGGGACATCACGCCCTGCCCCCTGTCTGCATCATCAGCCTGATCTCAGCAAACACAATTTGAGACAGAGGCAAGGAAATTTGTCTCCTAAGGGTATATGCACACTGAGCAATACTCGAAGAATTGAAGCAGAAAGTTTTCAGGCAGAATTCAAGCAGAATTTAAGCCCCTCCCGTTGACTTCTATAGGATTCCTCTAGCAGATCTACTGCAAAAAATTCTGCTCGGAAATTCTGCAGTGTGAACAACAGAGCAGAAAACCCATTGAACACAATGGGACTTTGCTCTGTACATATTTTACGGGAGGAATTTCAAGCTGAAATTCCTCACCTTTTCCTCAGTGTGCACATACCCTAAGGGTGGGTTCACAGTACGGAATTCTCGGATAAACTCGCGGAACTCCGTCATGTGTCTGCGTGCACGGCCGCGCGCCTTTCCGCCGGCTCTATAGACACCATTCTATGGGCCGGCATATTCTGCTATCCGCCGAAAGAAGTGACAGCCGACGGAATTCCACTGAGTTTATCTGCGAGAATTCCGTAGTGTGAACCCACCCTAAGGGGGGATAGCAGAAGGAGCAGGAGACAATGTGGATTGGCACAGAGGCCATTTTTTTTCCCCTGGATTTCTACCAGCTACCAGTGTGGCAGAACCGTACAGACACGGTAATACATTGTATAGACACATATATTTAACTTTTAATGTACTTTTAATAGAAAACAAGTTTTTCTTATCTGGAGTTCCCCTTTAAGGCCATTGTTTCCATAGACTCTTAAATGGAAATCGTTAAAGACTGAAAACGGTTGTTATGTTAAATTAAAAAGGCAGCTGTTATTTTACAAAAAAAAAAAACGACTGTGTGAACATGGCCTCAAGCTGTTTTTAGTAGATTTTCTAGTAATCTTTCTCCAAATTCTATCACTCAGTCCCTTTGTTCAGCTTCCCTTCCATATTAATGCTCTTTTGTACAGAGCTGTACTAAAGCGGGTACGGAAAGTATTCAGACCCCTTCACATTTTTCACTCTTTGCAGCCATTTGGTAAGTTCAAAAAGTTCATTTTTCTTGCTCACTAAAAGGGGTTATCCAGTGAAAATATTTCAAATCAACTGGTTTCAGAAAATTATATCGATTTGTAATTTACTTCTATTAAAAAATCTCAAGTCTTCTCATACTTATCACCTGCTGTATGTCTTGCAGAAAGTGATGTATTCTTTCCAGTCTGACACAGTGCTCTCTGTTAACATCTCTGTCTGAGACAGGAACTGTCCAGAGCAGGAGAGGTTTTCTATGGGAATTTGCTGCTGCTCTGGACAGTTTCTGACATGAACAGAGGTGGCAGCAGAGAGCACTATGTCAGACTGAAAATAATACACCACTTCCTGCAGGACATTCAGCAGCTGATAAATATGAGAAGATTTGAGATTTTTAAAAATGAGTTAATTACAAATCTATAGTACTTTCTGAAAACAGCTGATTTGAAAGAAAAAGATTTTTGCTGGATAACCCCTTCAATGTACACTTTGCACCCCTTGACAGAAAAAAAATACAGAAATTTTGATATTTTATGCAAATTTATTTAACAAGAAAAACGGAAGTATTCACATGGTCATAAGTATTTAGACCCTTTGCTCAGTATTGAGAAGCAGCAAATTGAGCTAGTACAGCCATGAGTCTTCTTGGGAATGATGCAACAAGTTTTTCACACCTGGATTTGGGGATCCACTGCCATTCTTCCTTACAGATCCTGTTCAGTTCCCTCAGGTTTGATGATGTACGTTGGTGGACAGCCATTTTCAAGTTTGCCCAGAGATGCTCAGTTGGGTTTAGGTCAGGGCTCTGGCATAGCATGATGCTGCCACCACCATGTTTCACTGTTGGGATTGTGTTGGGCAGGTGATGAGCAGTGCCTGGTTTTCTCCAAACATACCGCTTAGAATTAACACCAAAAAGTTCCATCTTTGTCTCATCAGACCAGAGAATCTTATTTCTCATAGTGTGGGAGTTCTTAATGTGTTTTTTTGGCAAACTGTATGCAGGCTCTCATATGTCTTGCACCAAGGAAAGGCTTCTGTCAGCACACTCTGCCATAAAACCCCAACTTGTGGAAGGCTGCATTGATAGTTGACTTTGTGGAACTTTCTCCCATCGCCCTACTGCATCTCTGGAGCTCAGCCACGGTGATCTTGGAGTTCACCAAGGAAAAGATGAATGCGGCAAAGTACAGAGATATCCTAAAATGAAAACCTCTTCCAGAGTGCTCTGGACCTCAGGTTCATATTCCAACAAGACAATGACCATAAGCATGCAGCTAAAATAATAAAGCAGTGGCTTCAGAACAACTTTGTTGTTGCATCTCTGCAGTGACTTGAAAAAGGCTGTCCACCAACGTTCACCATCCAACCTCAGGAAACTGGACAGGATCTGCAAGGAAGAATGGCAGAGGATCCCAGAATCCAGGTGTGAAAAACATGTTACATAATTCCCAAGAAGACTCATGGCTGTACTACCTTCTACTAAATACTGAGCAAAGGGCATGAATACTTGCAAAAATGTTTACAGTTCTGTTAAGATGGGGTGCAGAGTGTACAATAATGAGCAAAAAAATTTACTTTTTTGAACTTACCAAATGGCTGCAATGAAAAAAAGGGGGTCTGAACACTTTCCTTACCTACTGTACATAGTTTATAATGCTGAAAAAAAAATAGACCATTAAGTTCAATCTTTAATCTTATTGGGTTGATCCAGAAGATGGCAAAAACCCTTGTTAGCCTGATGGCAATAGTCCTTCTCAACTCCAAATATCAGAATAACTATCTGGATCAAAGTTCTATCACCAGAAAGCTGGTAACCATAGCTTGTATTATGCAAATTCTCAAAGGTATCCAGAATATTCTCAAACTTGTTTTATGAATCGACCATCAAACATCGGGTGATAGAGTACGATAGAGATTCTTTACTATAAGAGCAGTGAGACTTTCTTCTAAATGTAGAGGATGCCCCTAGTTATGGATACATGAGGTTTTATAGTTTCATATAGTTTTTTGTGGCATGCTCCACTGGACACTGTACACATTGAACTGTAGAGTAGTGCATAAAAGCTTCAAAGCTATATATATATATATATATATATATATCTATATATATATCTATATATATGACTGTTTAGTGGAAGGGTCAAACTCAAGTATAACTTAAGTTCACAACATATGTTCAATGAATAAAGTAGATTTTTTTAATACGTAAAAAGACTGTACAAACAGCATTTGGAGCATGCACATTTTGGCCTTCGAAAACATATATGCTTATACAAAATATAAACACCTAAGTGCATATGAAAATAAAGATACATTTCAATTCTTTACAAGTTTACATTCGTCGTCAACAGAATGATTTCCATTCTAGAATGTTCATTTAGCAGATTTGTCATGGAGGCTGAAGGTGATGGACATATTGCAGAAACTAAAAATACAATAAAACTCAAAAAGCAGCATAGTGGTAAAAGGTAAGGTGCCTTCAAAGTCCAAAATGATTCTGTTAAATACATTTAAATAAAAGAAAATTAAAATAAGAATTAAAAAAAAAATGCAGTTGACAGAGTCCTCCCTGCTGGAAAGTGAAGGATTTTCATCAGTGCGGGTTAAAGAATCTTTTGTAGAATGGAGTTGGCCACATCCAGAGTTTCATCTTTGACTAAAACTATATCGTAAGCATCCATGTATTTTTCTAGCAGCTCTTCTACCTGTAAATGAAATATCAGAAGAGTAACATTTACTCTCACATAAATAGTGTCAAAACTAACAGCATGTGCATACGCAGGAATATTGCCACTGTAGAGATGACCTGAAATCCTTTGTCGCATTCAGACTCCTGAGAAATTCAATCTTTCAAGAGCAACAGTTGAAATGTACAGCATATTTGGAGCAGATTAAAAAAAACAAGACCCACAGGTACATAGGGCCATTAAAGGGGTTATCCAGCGCTACAAAAACATGGCCACTTTCCCCCTACTGTTGTCTCCAGTTTGGGTGTAGGTTTTGAAACGCAGTTCCATTGAAGTAAATGGAGCTTAATTGCAAACCGCGCCTGAACTGGAGACAAGAGTAGGGGGAAAAGTGGCCATGTTTTTGTAGCACTGGATAACCCCTTTAAAAAGAGAAGCTGTAACACCCAGATGTTAGGGTATTCAAATATTTCTAGGAATAATATCAAACAAACACACCATTTTGAACCTAAGAAAATCTGTGGGCGGATGGTGGATTGCACTTGAGAAATCCCACTGAATCAATGGGACAGGCACAATTTCAAGTGGAGTTTGCAGCACAAACTCCGCTTGAAATTTGCACACCTCTGTCCACATTCATGTATTTTAGCATTCAATACCTAGTATATGTTCGGGTATTGATAGAAAGACTGCTTGGTGTTAGAGATACTCCTATTCTTGCAAAGATGGCTTCCTGGCCCCTTTCAGTATTTGCCGGTTTTCAGACACTGGAGGGAGTTATGTGAACAGTGTAGTTCCTGGGGTTATGCAGTTTGCGCAACTCCCATAATAGTCAATGGGACTTATGCAAAAAATGTCAGAGCTTTGGTTGCTTTTTTGTCTAAAAATAATGGTATCTCTTCAGGATAAGCCACTTATATTAGAAGGCTGGGTAACTAATGGCTGAACATGTATATTAATCAACTGGGTGCTCAGAGTTCGTGTAGTGCTGCAGTAAGATGAGCCCGTCAGCAGCTCTCCAAAGAGCTAACCTATTGTGGATGCCTGACTGAGGACCACAAAGCTACATAGCTGGCTAGCTAAAACAGTGTATGGACCCCCTGCTACCCACCAGTGTATTCCCTATGCACAGCTTATTGGCTGACTTTTGCAGTGAACTTTTGCAAGCCATTAACTTTTTAATTACACTGGGGCCCAAATGCTGAAAAACAAAATTCTTCAAAAATTCTTCTATTAACAACAGCATTGCCCAGCTCTCAAATAAATGCAGCCATTACATTACCTTATCATTGAGATATCCTATTTTGAGTATATTTTCCACATTAGGTACTCCATCAGCCATAGTTAAATCTCCTAAAGAATCTCCCAGCAGTACAATATTACTGTTTTCTTTCAATTGGCTGAAATATTCTGTCCTCCTTAAGGCACCATCATGCTTGTTGTAAACATGTATCAATTCTCCTTTGAATCCCTTTATCACGCCCTGAAAAAAAGATAAAAATATAAAAGCCTTGATACAAAACATTTATCCTAACAATCTATATAATAAAAATTAAAGTCTGCCTGTCTGTCCCGTATAGACTTCCAAACGCCTGAACCGTTTGACCTCAAATTTGGATACATTGGGTGCCCGGGAAGGTTAGAGCGAAGGTCCCGTCCTTGCCAAATGTACAGGAGGGGAGCGGGATGGGGAAGAGCGGCGCCCCATAGAAATGAATGGGAAAATCTCCACACTGCACACACAGGTGATATAATTAGCTGCAGCTGCCTAGTGGAAATGGCAGTTGGGAGCCTTAGCAACCAATAGAATTACTACTTTGATTTTCATAGGGAGCTGGAATCTGAATGGTTGCTAGGGCAGCTGCCTCACAACATCCACAGAAATTACTGGTAGCCCCCCTACTCCATCTATACAGTACATGTATACAGGACCCCCTACTCCATCTATACAGTACATGTATACAGGACCCCCTACTCCAACTATACAGTACAGGTATACAGAGCCGTATTACCAGTTGCTGCTGCCCTAAGCACTAAACCTGAAGATCCTCACTTACTAATTAGCATCAGGATAGGTAGATTGGTAGATAATAGCTCCAGACGTCACATTTAACACTGCCACACCAGACCTGACCAATGCCGCTACACTGTGACTGGATAACACTGCCATACCAGACCTGACCAATACCGCCATACTGTGACTGGATAACATTGTCATACAAGACCTGACTAATACCGCCATACCGTGACTAGATAACACCACTATACCAGACCTGACCAATACCGCCATACTGTGACTGGATAACACCGCCATACCAGACCTGACCAATACCACCATACTGTGACGAGATAACACTGCCATACCACACCTTACCAATATCGACACACTGTGACTGGATAACACTGCCATACCAGACTTGACCAATACTGCCATACTGTGACTGGATGATACCGCTATACCAGACCTGACCAATACCGCCACACTGTGACTGGATAACACCGCCATATTAGACCTGACCAATATCGACACACTGTGACTGGATAACACTTCCATACCAGACTTGACCAATACTGCCATACTGTGACTGGATGACACCGCTATACCAGACCTGACCAATACCGCCATACCCCCCCTCCAAAAGACGCCAGATTTTCTGGCAAGTCTGAATGGGAGGGTACTGCCCTTCTGCAAGGTGCTGCCCTAGGCACCAGACCATGGGTGCCTAATGGTAAATACGACCCTGCAGGTATACAGGACACTACAGGTATAAAGGACCCCAAAACTATACACTACAGGTATACAGGACCTCCACCAACTATACACTACAGGTATGCAGATCGTTCACCAACTATGTACTACAGGTATAAAGGACCCCTAAACTATACAGTACAGGTTTAGAGCCCCCCCCCCCCCAACTCTACACTACAGGTATACAGGACTCAAAAACAATACACTACAGGTATACAGAACCTTCACCACTTATATACTACAGGTATACAGGACCTCCACCAACTATACACTGCAGGTATAGAGCCCCCCCCAACTATACACTACAGGTATAGACTAATTCCACTAATTAACTCAGATGAAACAATACCTTTTAGACAATTGCAGTTTCCTGTTAAAGTGACTCTGTACCCACAATCTGACCCCTGCAAACCACTTGTACCTTCGGATAGCAGCTTTTAACCCATAGCTGCACCAGGACGTTACTGATATGGGACCCCCCCTCTGAACTGCCGCGATCCCGGGTGCCGCATGGAGCCCGGGATTGCGGCTAGTAGTTGACAGCTGCTTCTAAATACTTGCTCATCTCAATACCTGGTGGTCTAGTGGGGGCGATCCCTGCATCCATCCCGGGCCGGGGTCTGCGCCGTAATGGCGCTGATCCCGGCTCGGCATTCTATTGCTTTCGGCTGCAGCAGCCAAAAGCAATAGAACACCGAACACGTCGCTTTAAGCATCATTTGCAATGACAATAAACAAGGCCCAAGCCTGATCACTGCAGGTGGCGGCATAAATCTGTATTCTGCATGTTTTCCGCATGGACAATTGTATGCTGCTGCTTTAGAGTTGTATCAGGTAAAAATCTTTATGGCTATGTACCTTACAAAAACATGTACATAACCAATTAAATACTTCAGGTATACAGGACCTCCACCAACTATATACTACAGGTATATAGTACCCCAAACTATACACTACAGGTATACAGGACCCCAAACTATACACTACAGGTATACAGGACCCCAAAACTATACACTACAGATATACAGGACCTCCACCAACTATATACTACAGGTATACAGCACCTTCACCAACTCAATACTACAGGTATACAGGACCCCCAAACTTTACACTACAGGTATACAGGACCTCCACCAACTATATACTACAGGTATACAGGACGCTCAAACTATAAACTACAGGTATACAGGACCCCTGAACTATATACTACAGGTATACAAGACCTCCACCAACTATACATTACAGGTATACAGCACCAACTATATACTACAGGTATACAGGACCCACGAACTATACAGTACAGGTATACAGGACCGTCACCAACTATACACTG
Source organism: Dendropsophus ebraccatus (assembly GCF_027789765.1). Taxonomy (NCBI): domain Eukaryota; kingdom Metazoa; phylum Chordata; class Amphibia; order Anura; family Hylidae; genus Dendropsophus; species Dendropsophus ebraccatus. The sequence continues at coordinate 146,864,454 of NC_091455.1, read as the reverse complement.
CAGGTATACAGGACTTCCCAAACGATACAGTACAGATATACAGCCCCCCCAACTATACACTAATGGTATACAGGACCTCTCTCAACTATACATTATAGGTATACAGCCCCCCCTCCAACTGCACACTACAGGTATACAGGACCCCCCCTAACTATACACTATAGGTATACAGCCCCCCCCCACCTTCCAACTATGCACTACAGATATGCAAGATCCCTAAAAACTATACACTGTAGGTATACAGAACCCCTCCAAATATGCACCACAAGTATACACTAATTCCACTGATTAACTCAGATGAAACAATACCTTTAGATTGGCCTCCTGGGCACCTTGGAACAAATCGAATTAACACACTGACACTTTATACCCGGGCAGCGCCGGGTACATTTTCTAGTGCTTTATAAACTCTACTCAGCACAAAGTCTTTCAGCAGCACAAGTATACAATGAAATGTGGGTACACGCCTTACCAAACCGGACCATGCTGGCATCAGGTAATCCAAAACAGAGTAATGGAGACAGCACTTCCAAGTATAGTCCTTGTAGAATTTATTACACACCAGTTCAAACCAGCACTGGTGTGTAATAAACTCTTCAAAGACTATACTTGGAAGTGCTGTCTCCATTACTTTGTTTTGGATTACTTTATAAACTCTAAATCATGTTCCTTCTGAGTTAAAGTTGCATGGGGAATTATTATTTCACGCACTGACTGGTCTGAGGAAAGGCTATAACAGCTAAACTTTCCTGGATGGTTTCTTTCTTTCTCAAGCTAGGATCACATGACTGCACAATGGACATGCCAAATCTCAGTGTCTACCGTGAGGACAAAAGTCACTTTCACAATTCATTTGTATAGATCTGACATGGGCCATCCCAGCGATGCCCAGGCTGATTGGTTCCCTTTAAGTACGTATAATGGGGTTTTATGGAAATAATGTACACAAAACACACCAAAACTTACATTTTCATCAAAATCCATAAAGTTGGAGACAACTTTAACATTAGGGTAGTATACACCAGACTGGCGTATTGCTTCTTCCAGGACATCTCCAAGTCCAGCTGAAAAGATAAAAACGGGGATGCCATGTTCGTTCAGCTTATCGAAGAATGTCTCATATCCTTCCCTGCAGGACACAACACATGAGTACTTATAAATTCTTCTGAAACTAAAGGAAAAATTGCTCATATTCACATTTTAGTAGAAGGTGTAGAATCGATTTTCTGTAAGATACATTTACAGCAAGAGACCTAGCATCTATAGGACAAGTTACATCAAAGAATAAGGGGGTTGCCCAACCAGCAAGAAACATTTCCCTGAAAATGCTGTTAAATCCCCTTCTGCTCCAATGGTTCTAGTTGATTTTCTGGGACCACAGCAGCTAGTCACTGGCTTCATCGTGATACTAGCATGTAACACATCAGCATATGATTTAACACAAGTAACATTTGGTTCTTTTTTATTGTATTTTATTTCCTACAAATAAGTTAATTTGTAAAATCTTGGATAACCCCTTTAATGTGCACACAGCCCAGAGCAAAGCTAGCTGCGCCAACAAATTTCAGTAGTATTGGCTGACTATCCTTTGGGGATGTGCCAGCTATTCCTAGCAATAATGCTGAATTTCCACATGTCCATCTTTTCTTCTCACAGGAAGAAAGAAGCTTCCAGTTGTCTAGTAAGGACTGATCTACCCCTCCCCATACATAGCACGTGCATGTTCTGGTGAACCAAGGGCGCATGTGTAAAACGCAGTGCATGTGTATTGCGCACTGAGCTGTTTATCAGAAGATATTTGGATAATATGGCACCCAATCATGGAGAGGGTACCATAAAAGATAGTTCCCAGACAGCGCAATGTGTTCAGAAATAGTCATGCTGCATCCCTTCTGTAACCCCAAAATGACAGTGTATTGCTTTATGGTCTTGCACATTATGAATAGAAACTTACTTAAGCATTATGTCTGAGTCCCTTATGACCTCTTCCAATTTGTCCTTCTGAAAACACTGTTCAATTAACAGTGCATGTGACTTGGTATACCTGGAGAAAAAAAAATTCTGGTCATACTACTATAAATGGTATTATCGTAATATGCTAGATAAAACGACCACATTTTTGTGCACGCTTATAAATTTTTTTTTTTTAAAAAAAAGCTGTTTTTGATCAGTTTTTCGATTCATTTTTTTTTATATAAGTTAGCATAACATTTTTTTATATATCTTAGCAATAATCTACCAATACAATTGCAGAAATATCCATTTTACTTTTAAGGGTATAAACCCACACACCGTATACGCAGCAGATACGCAACAAATACACAGCAGATTTGTTGGTACAGATTTGATGCTGTGTTCAGTTATTTAGATCTAATCTGCTGCGAGTTTGCTGCGTATCGCAGCAGTAAATATGCTGCATATACGGTGTGTGGGTTTATACCCTAAATAAAATAACGTACTGAATATTATAGCAAAATGGGCATTGTGCAGACAAATTACATTCATTTACTGACTGGATACTGTGCACCCTACGTAGACATGGAGTGAATGCCTGATCCCTAAACACATTCATATTTGTTTCACCATCAAGGTCTTCTTATGTAAGGACCCAGAGATCCTGCTACCTGTGATCATGTGACTGAATGACATTAGGTAGCAGAGTTCAGAGTTGCAGACATTTAGTAGGCTCTTATACCAGACTTACCATTCAACCATGAAGGGGTATTTCTCTTTAATTGTCAGGTCTGGATCAATCTCAATCGCATAGTATTTTTCTTTCAGTTCATATAACTACACAAACAAAAAGGAGGAGAGTAAAAACCAAATAAAACAGTGCCCTAATTTATGGACCAATACTCTGTAACATAACTTGTCATCTTTTCCCCCAGAAGAGAATGCATCATTTTCTGCCAGTATTACTACTGTATAATCCATTAGATGAGGAACAGTTCACAGTAAGGGCCCTACTACACAGATTATCGCTCTGTGTAATAGAGTCGACTGGCCAAGGCCAAAAACCATCGCCCGCCAACCGCACATCGTTGCATGTAATATATGGGGCTAGGCATGAACTTTTATCATTGCACCTTTCAAAAGATAGCTGAAGGTCAAAGGGGCAATGTTAAGCTCCCGGGCCACTTCTGATGCATTGGCTATGTTATGATGACACACATTACTGAACTTTTTTTTAGGATCTGCAGTTATTTCTTTACCCCGCAATTTGGCCCAACAAACTCACTACAGATACAAGGTAATATATGTGGCACTTACCTTTTTACGACATTCATCAGTAACATATTTGCAGTTATCAATTACATCTGTAGATGAAAATATAGAGGAATTTAGTACACTAAGTACTGTAAGGAGAGCAGGGTTTCCATAACTGTAGATAAAAAATACACTTACTATGACAAGTGGGACATCGTTTTCCATTGTGACAAAATCGGCTTAATGTCATATCAAAATCAGTTATTACCTGCAAAGCAAAAAAATAAAATAACCCATACATATACATGGTTTTCCTCACTTACCATTTAGTGATTTTGTTGCTTATAATCTATCCTTGCTGTAAAGGAAATCAGCTCTTGCTGGGCCTGTGCCAATACACCGCAGCCAACGTGAATACAATAGCCTGAGCAGCTCGTAAGACAAGGGCTGGATTTTGGACCACCTCAGTCTCCTTTCAGACAATGCAGTTAAGCTAAAGCCACTATCGAAAAGGTTCTGACATGCTGTCCATAACTGGATTGTTGTTGTGAGAATATACTGTATCGCAATATGTTAATATGTTTCAAATGAAAGAAATGCAGCATTTGACTCACACAATACATATGCTAACACGTGTATTCTTTTAATTGCATCTACAGAACACAGTCAGGAACAGATGATTGAGGGACACAGAAAGACTGGTTTCTCCTGGTTACAAATCCACTCCACTGTATTCAATAATTGCCATTAAAGATTTCAATGCTGACACCTATATGAACATCCCCTTAGGAGCTAGAGCCATCAGTGCCTACAGTCCTTGTACATACCTGAAGCTTGGCTGCACCACCTTTTATTAATCCACATATTATATCTTCAACTCTTGCCCGGTCCTTTATATGGACAGTCTTTTTCAGAAATTCTGGCATCTACAATAATAATAATTATTATTAATTTTATATAAGAATACAAATTATATTTACAGTATGTGGAGTAGTGATCTAAGGCCCATTTCAGACTGTTAATTCTGTCCATAGCTGCGGGTCTGTGGCTACAGGCAGAATGCAGACCCATTAATTCCCATAGCCACACACACACACATTTGTATGATGCAGGGGAACGTGCTCTTTTACACACCTCCAGGTGCACATTTGTGGTCCCGCCTGAAGCTGAGGGTATCAGTGGTGCAATAGATGTGTAAGAGACCTTTGGGTAAACCTTTTTTAGTCCTAACAATTTTATTTCAGCCAAGCTTCTTGTGATTGCCGGTCATAGAGGCAGAACAATGCTGAATGCGGGCCCATTTAATGAGGTCTGTTGGGCTTGTGTCATGGTGTCAGGCATATTACCAGTCAATAAGAACTGCACACTGCCATTTTCCAAGAAATTACAGTAGTGTTTAATGTATACACAAAAACATAACATACTTATCATAGGCATTCCAGAATCTCTAGTAAAGGTCCATTCATCCAGTTTGAGACTCAGAAAAACATTAGCAGACGCAATGTTTGCAGAAAACACTTTGCACTTGCATGCTGCACTGCTTTCTCATAAGAACTACCAGTGACTGAATCAAAGCTGATACAACAGGAATGGCAGACAAATGTGCAGGAACAAAAGCTGCTTGTGTCTAAGGGATAAAGGTGTAGAAGGTTTGGCTATTGTATTGTATGTTTGCATTTGACCTTCCTGTAAAAAGTACTCAGGACTTTTAAAGTAAGTGAGCAGCAAGTGCCCACAGGGCAGGGCCGATGCCTCATGTGCCAGGACAATTAGTCCCGCACTCATTGTAATAATTAAACAGCAATGGAACTAGAACTAAAGTCATGTGTTAGATTGTGTGATTATAGCCGGCACTAATCAGCTGGATTGGGCAGCCGGCTGGAGAGTGGTGCCCGCTTCCTGCGGTTACTGCACATCTCAGGGTCCTATTAGAAATAGACATTTTTAACAACTGCAAACAAGATTGTTTATCGTCAATCTGAAATCGTTCACCATATTACACAAAACGAAGGTCGTTAGTCACAATTGTTACTGCAATCATTTACTCCATCGGATCCCAGCAAAAGAATAATCGATGTGGAAATTTGCTACGTTTCCACAGAGCGATAATTCCCCCAATCGATCGGTTAACGATTTTTAAGCAACAATTTCGTTTTTTTTTAACGATCAGCGTTTAGACGAAGAGATAAATAAAAAAAATTATTATTATTATTGCGATGGTTTTTAAGATCGCTTAAGCCTATCTCACACATAGGATGAAGACTGTTTACACTAAGCGATCTGTGAATTTTTAGCAAACGACCAACAACGATTTTAGAACATGTTGAAAGATCAAAATGAACGATTTCTCGATCGTCACAGGATTGTTTGCTGTGTTTACACGAGCCGATTATCGCTCAAATGCGATTGTTATTGTGAAAATTTGAACGATAATCGTTCCGTGTAAACGGACCATGACACTGAACAATTATCCAACAGTTAACGTTTTTAGGGTCAGATCTAAATTAGCGACACATAATTTTTTGATCGTAGCCTGCAATTATATGGAATGATTATAGTTTAAATTTGAACGATATAACAATTTTCCAAATGATAATCGTCCTGTGTAACAGGGCCCCGAGACTCGATCCAATCTAAAGGTCTGGAGTTTATAACCGACATTACCCCTTTAATTTAATTTCTTTTCTCTATCAGGTATGGAGAGGGATCTCTATGATGAACCAGATGTCTCTGAAGTTTCAATGCCTCTCTTGCTTAGCAGGAGACTGCTACCGTACGTCCTTAGCATTTCTTCTCAGAAGACAATGCAGCTTCAGGCATCTGGCTTACCACAGCAGGGATCCCCCCCACATACCTGGTGGAGACAAAAAAGAAGCAAGCCTTAGGCCCCATTCACACGTTCGTGTCAGTTTTTACTGTCAGGAAATCCTGATCAGGACACCTCAAATGTCATCAGGAAAGTATCAGGATTTCCTGACAGTAATCAGTTTTTACCTTCAGGAAACCATCAGGAAAAACCTTCAGGATTTTCTGATCAGAAGAAAAGAATAGGACATGATGGGAGATGTAGTTCTGCAAACTGGATGGTCACAGCTTGCAGAACTACAACTCCCATCATGCCCGGCTGACATGTCATGATGGGAGTTGTACTTCTGCAGTCTGTGGCCACCCAGGTTGCAGGTCATGATGGGAGTTGTAATTCCAAACCTGGATGGCCACAGGCTGCAGAAGTACAACTCCCATCATGACCTGTCAGCAGGGCATGATGGGAGTTGTACTTCTGCAACCTGGATGGCCACAGGCTGCAGAAGTACAACTCCCATTATGACCTGTAGGAAGGGCATGATGGGAGTTGTACTTCTGCAACCTGGATGGCCTCAGTGCAGAAGTACAACTCCCATTCATGACCTGTCAGCAGGACGTGGTGGGAGTTTTAGTCCTGGGGTGGGAGGGAGGGGTTGTGATCTCACCTGTCCTGGTTCCCGGCAGTAGCATGAGGAGAGTTCCGGAAGGTCCCGGTGGGAGGGGGGGGGGCGGTGGTTTGCACGGTCCAGGGGGTGCTGAGGGGGGGTGTTTCGGCCGGCGCTGCTGGGCGGACATGCAGGGGTGCCGGCGGCAGAAGATTGATTAGGTCCTGGGGGATGGCGGCACGGCGGGGTGAACGCGTTGTGGTGCGGTGATCGCGTCGGGCAGCGAGGCCAGAGGTGCTGGGCTGAGGTCCGGGGGGGGTTTCGGCCGGCGCTGCAGGGCGGACGTGCAGGGGTGCCGGCGGCAGAAGATTGATGAGTTCCGGGGAGGGGGGATGGCGGCACGGCGGGGTGATCGGCGGAAAGCCTGTGCTGGTGTTCGGGTGCAGGGAAGAACAGTGGAACAGTGGTGAGGTCCGCCTTGGGGGTGCGGGGTGCGCGGTGCAGTGATCAGCGGGCAGAGGTGCTGGGCTGAGGTCCGGGGGGGGCGACGGTGGCTGTCAAACAATCCGGAATCCCCGGCACTTTCCTGATGTACATCAGGAAAGTGCCCGTGGTTCCGACGCTCCCATAGGCTTCTATGGTGGCGTCCGGGCCGGAATTCCGGACAAAAATAGGACATGTCCTATTTTTCCCGGATCTATTTTCCGGAACGGACACCCTTCCGGAAAAATCCAGAAGGGTGTCCGTGACCAATTAAAGTCTATGGGTCCGGAAATCCGGATGGTTTTTCCGGACGTGTGAAGGGGGCCTTAGCAAGTGTGTCCACCTCAACACTTACTGAGGTGGTCACAGAAAAGCTATTTATTGGTGCAGTGATGCTAAGGTTTCCCTAAAAATGTATCCACAAACAATATTCTTTATAAAGACAACAATCATCATGTATCATAACCTTAAATGTTTTTGTGGTCCACAGCCATGAATTTAGTGTAACAAAGAAAATTATAGTTGATGTAGACAGCATAGAGGCTTCACTTATCCTCCTTACATATAACACTGTATCTTAATATTCATATATATTCATGAACTAGGCATTTTCTAAAGGGCAGTATACATATAGCCACTGATACTATCTGGCTATCTGTGAGCACTGCAGAATGGCTGCAAGAATTGGGAGAACAGTGAAATATGCCGCCCCTCCCTGCTCCCGTGTCCTTAAACGACCTCATGCAGTGTTTTGCAATACATGGCTGTCATAAGGAGTTAATAGAAGCAGAATTGGTTCTAGTAACTGTCAGAGAACATGCTCACAGACCATAGGGTTAAAAGGTTTTATTGAAGTATTTCATAAAACCAAAGTTTTTATTTGCACCTTCAGGACAGAAACCAAATAATTCCACTAAACTTTGTAGCAATATTCCGATTTCTTAGAAGAGTCAACAGACTTAAACTAGTACAAAAGGTCATATTGGTAATGGTCACACATGCTTGTCTATTCTATTACTAGTTCTAGTAATAACTTGAGAAATAACTTGTGAAATAGCATCATAGTGCACAGTGGCCAATCTGATTTTACATAGCAATTTTCTTGTGCAAGTTATACCATAAGGTCAAACTATTCAAGGTAAGGCCTGACAAATCAATGCTCCTGGGTGACCATTGTACCTAGAATTGTGTCACCTCTCACCTAGTTTGTATGGGGAGATGTCCTGCTGTGTTATATTGCTGACACTTGCTGGTAGGTAACATTTTTTCTTAATAGGACATCTCCACACTACATTATTTTCTTCTTTTTTTTATCTATCTTTTAAAATCCTTTTACCCCCATTTTATTTTTGTTTCCCTAGGGGACTTGTAAAATACACTACAGTGCATTGTGATATATTCGCTCAATTAGTATGGCCTGCCTAGGGTCGGACGTAATAGAGGGCTCCAACCACCACAGCTCACAGAACACATGTGAGGTTCACAAAGTACTCATGGAAGACATTACTAAACCTTAACCTTAGAGAAGAAAAATGTATACGGGAGTGACACACTTCTGGAAACCAAATGAGTCAAAGACCCTCTTTACCACCAAAAATTATATGTAAGCAATTACATATAGGAGGTGTATACATTGTGTGGTGCTGACTCAACACAATGAATAACCAGTCCTTCCTATAATAGGTATAATACACCACTAAAAGATTGTTGCAATTTTCCCAACAACAAAAAGGCTTTGCCATCTCTCTGCATAGGTTAGTCAGTGTCTACGCATTTCCTTCACACACACAGGTGGGACCCTTACAAAGAGAAGTCTGGTGAAAGTTTTTATTAAAGTATTGTATTGCCCCCCAAAGTTTTACAAATAACCAATATTCACTTATTACAGGAAATGCTTATAAAGTGTTTTTTTCCCTGCACTTACTACTGCATCAAGGCTTCACTTCCTGGATAAAATGGTGATATCACAACCCGACTCCCAGAGCTGCGCGGGCTGTGGCTGCTGGAGAGGATGATGGCAGGGGGACACTGAGGGACACAGGGTACTGGAGGGACACTGAGCATCTCCCTCCCATCATCCTCTCCAGCAGCCACAGCCCGCACAGCTCTGGGAGTCGGGTCGTGACATCACCATTTTATCCAGGAAGTGAAGCCTTTATCCAGGAAGTGAAGCCTTGATACAGTAGTAAGTGCAGGGAAAAAGCCCTTTATAAGCAATTCCCGTAATATGTGTTCATTGGTGATTTTCACCTGACTTTTCCTTTAAGGGAAGAATAGTATCAAGAATCAAAAATAATAGCAAGACAAATAATGAGAATGGTTTGGGGAGATAAAGATGATCCTTGATACGATTTGTCCCTTAAGGGTACCACCTGTGTGTGTTAAGGAAATTGGTATGCTGGAGTGCATATACAGTACTGTAGTAGTACAGTCAGTGCACCACCATCTCCCATACCTTACAGTACTATAATTGCTGGTTCTGTTAAATGTTTCTTGTGTATAGTGTCCTGTACAGTATAGTGCTGTTCTGTGATGTACTGTACGGTATAGTGCTGCTCTGTACTGTAGTGATTATACTGGGCACTATACAATGTAATATATGGGTACTGTAGGTAATCATTGGTGGGTGCTGGAACCAATTAAACACATTTACATTATTTCCTATGGGAAATGCCTTCCAGAAAACAATTAAGTTTGAGAACAGAGGTACCACTGTATAATATATGAGGGCTCCAGATGGCGACCAAAATGGTCGCCAATGCGACTGACATTTTGCAAATGGCGCCCAGATTTATTAATCTGGGCGCCATTTGCGACTGGCCCCGGCGGCGGCGCGCTGTCTCTTTAAGTATCCCCGGCTGATGCGCGGCTGCCGGGGGTGTCCCGTCCTATCCCCGGCAGCGCGGCGCATCAGTGAGCTGCCTGGGGCCCTGACTTCCGGCACAGGAAGCGCGCATCAGAGACGCTTCCTGTGTCAGAAGTCCCAGCCCCGGCGTACAGAGAGCTCACTGACGCGCCGCGCTGCCGGGGATAGGACGGGACACCCCCGGCAGCCGCACATCAGCCGGGGACAGCGTCCGAAGAAGAAGAGGATCACCGGGGGAGCGGGTTGTCAGGTGAGTTTGTGTGTTTGTTTTTTTTAAATACTGCTTAGCATAGAGGAAAGGGGGGGGCTTTATAATGGGGGGGCATCTATAATGGGGGGAGAAGAGAGTGCCATCTATAATGGGGGGAAGAGAAGGGGGGGCATCTATAATGGGGGGAGAAGAGGGGCCATCTTCAAGGGGGGGAGGAGGGGGCATCTATAATGGGGGGGGAGGAGGGGGCATCTATAATGGGGGGGGGAGGGGGCATCTATAATGGGGGGAGAAGAGGGGCCATCTTCAAGGGGGGGAGGAGGGGGCATCTATAATGGGGGGGAGGAGGGGGCATCTATAATGGGGGGAGAAGAGGGGCCATCTTCAAGGGGGGGAGAGGGGGCCATCTATAAGGGGAGGGGGTATCTATAAGGGGGGGAGAAGAGGGGGCATCTATAATGGGGGGAGAGGGGGCATCTATAATGGGGGGGAGAGGGGGCATCTATAAGGGGAGGGGGTATCTATAAGGGGGGGAGAAGAGGGGGCATCTATAATGGGGGGAGAGGGGGCATCTATAAGGGGAGGGGGTATCTATAAGGGGGGGAGAAGAGGGGGCATCTATAATGGGGGGGGGAGAGGGGGCATCTATAATGGGGGTAGAGGGGGTCATCTATAAAAGGAGGGGGTCATCTATAAGGGGAGGGGGCCATCTATAATGGGGGGAGGAGGGGTCATCTATAATGGGGGTAGAGGGGGTCATCTATAAAAGGAGGGGGCCATCTATAAGTGTAGGGCAAACTGGCTGCAGACACTGGGAGATAGATATATGCCCAATTATTATTATCAGGGCCCCTCAGGTGTCTGTATTGTAGGGGGTCACTTGCATTAGTCACTAGGTGAGAGATATATCTATCTATATACACATCTTGTGGGGGGTCACTATGGCTGCAGTCATAAGTCCAGCTCAGTATGTATAGACTGTTGCAAGCTTTTAAAGGGAACCTGTCACCCCCCGATGCCGGGGTGACAGGCTAACAACCCCCCCCCCCCCCCCGTTAGAGCCCCCTATACTCACCTCATCGCGCCGGGTCCCGCTTCTGGAGGTGGTCAGGTCACGGAGATCTCAGCCGCTGCAGCCCGGCGCGCACACTAAGAGATGAGTCCAGCGCTCATAGAGAATGACGGAGCGCTGGACTCTCCCGTCATTCTCTATGAGCGTTGGACTCATCTCTCAGCGCACGCCGGGCTGCAGCGGCTGAGATCTCCGTGACCCGACCATCTTCAGAAGCGGGGTGAAGATGAGGTGAGTATAGGGGGTTCTAACGGGGGGTTGGGAGCCTGTCACCCCGTCACCGGGGGTGACAGGTTACCTTTAAGTTCAAGTTCAGAAGAGTAAGCCTCATTAAAAGGCTAGCCAAGTGAAGCTGAAGTACTGAGTCAGACTGTATATGGTTGTCAAGTTGCAAGTTTCCATGTTGAACGTTTTCAAACTAAGAAAAGAAAGGATCTAAAGGAGGAGGAGGCTGCCGTGGCCTCTGCACACAGTAAGTCCCATGTAACATAACATTAATTTTACATGGTTTAAAATGTTGGCGACCAAATATTCTATTTGGCGCCTAAATTTTTCAGGTTAGGAGCCAATGGCTCCCAGGTAAATTTTTTAGTCTGGAGCCCTGTATATATAATATTCCCTATACAGTTTCTTGTCCAGGTTATGAGGAAATTTAAATCAAAATTCATCTGTCCCTTTTATATCTACCATACAACTTCAATATCAATGTAGTAGAATTTTAATAATGTAATACACTAAAAAATTCTTATGGTTCTAGAAAACACAAGGCAATGCAAACACATTAACCACTCCTTTATGAGCAATCCCATATAAGCTGATGGTAAATGAACGTATATCCAGACCCACATAACAAGTATCCCACAGGATTTGTGTAAACCTGATAGACGGGCACAGCTGTGCCTGGATTTACCTTTCTACTATTCTTCTGATTGACTTTTAGATTTACTATGTTATACAAGATTACAAAATACTTTGTCTTTGTTATATTTTATTTATGGGCGGCAGACAAACATTAAATAAACGCTCATCTGACTCATAGTTTATAATATATGTCCACATCAAACAGAAAATGGGCCCAGCACTGCACACAAGGGACTAAACAGCATAGGGAAATTGCAACTAGACAAAGCAGATCCACATTACTAGCCAATGTAAAAGAGAAAAGATGGCTGCTCCCACTACTCATCTGTAACTTCCAGCTTTATTGGTCACTATGAAGATACACTACAGGGGGAGGAGATATTCAAAACGCTCTAACAACTTTGTTGCCCAAACCAATCACATCTCAGCTTTCATTCTGCATTCTACTCTTGAAAACTTAAAGCTGAGCTCTGGCTGCTATGGGCAACACCACTTTTCTTTAAGACAGTTTTGAAAAAAAGAGCCAGAAATCTGGAACACTTTAAGCCAATCAAGAGTTGGTCTAAACGTAAAGCCAGACTTGACTGTAAATGAGGCGCTTCACCGAGGGTAGGGAATATCAGTGTACTAGAGGTGCCAGGCCCACCTCCAGTGCATACAACGGCCCATTTAACATATGACGATATCGGCGCAGATGGCGGGAACTGGGCAGAGATTTGAAAAATAGACTGCACTGCTGACCAGGTGATGTATAAAAAAAAATAATAAAAAAAAATAAAAAAAAAGTACATTCGCTTTGTGCAAGATTTATCGGTTTACACTGTGAGTGTAAATGAGGCCTTAGAAACTTTAGAAACGCAGCCATAGAATAAAATATTAAAATGCTCAATGCGAGTCTTATAGGATTGCATAGAGAGGTGACTTACGGTTCACACAGCAATTGATGCTAGTAACACTAAAGAACAGCGGGGACATAGACCTGAAAGCAGTCCGGTAGGAGCAGGGTGGCTATTTAGCCTCAAAATGGTAATGCCATAAAGTGTAGAACATTTTCTCCAGAGTTTCACCTTAAGGGCTCATGCACACTGAGCAATAGACAGGGAATTTCTGCTTGAAATTTCTCTTCTATTCTGCTATGGCAGAATAGGAGCTGAATTTGAGTGGAATTTGAGCGGAATTCAAGCAGAATTTCAAGCCCAATCAACTTCTATAGGATTCCTCTAGCGGAATATGCCCGAAGTAGTAACATGTCACTTTTTTGGGCGGAAAGTGAATCCGCAATGGAAATTTACAGACGGAAATTCTGCTATGTGAAAAGCACAGTGCAAAGCGCATTGAAAACAATGGAAAAGTACTTTGCTCAATTTAAACGGGCGTATTTACGAGCAGAATCCGCTCGAAAATCTGTCTCTTTTGCTCAGTGTGCCTGAGCCCTAAGCCAGAATGTAATGGAGTGAAGGGGATCACATTAATCACAAAAAGGGATCACAAATAGATCACATTAATCTGTATGAAGTTTTTGATCTGAAAACCAAAATTAAAAAGTTATAGCATGTAAGCAGATTATACAATCAATCCCTTGAGAGGGGTTTGATCTTTGGTACCTCCACTCATCCTCCAGGTTTCCTTGTACAGTGGTGCTCCCAGCCACCTGGCTGTATTGGAAATTGTAGCCAGTCACATTGACATGAATGTAGCATGCTGCAATTCCCTGCACAGCAGCAGATGGGGGCGCCGCTGTACAGGGAATAACAGTGAATAGGCATCAGTATTACAACTCCTTCATTCTCAAGATAAAAGGGGGTGCAAAAGTTTGGATCTCCACTGATCAGTGAACTCACTGAAGCAATGGCATACCCTAGCAATCTGCCAACACTTTTTGATCAGGCGATTCCTCTTAGGGGTTATCCAGTGCTACAAAAACATGGCCACTTTCTTTCAGAGACAGCACGACTCTTGACTCCAGTTCAGGTGCGGTCTGCAATTAAGCTCCATTCACTTCAATGGAACTGAGCAGCAAAACCCCACCCAAGCTGAAGACAAGAGTGGGGCTGTCTCTGGAAGAAAGTAGCCATGTTTTTGTAGCGCTGGATAACCCCTTTAAAACTGGAGACTTGCACTTATCTTCAGTTACCCCAACTACTACATAAATCCAGTGAATATTAACAAGAAGGAATTGGTTTCATAAAAGAAATCAAATAAGGACACGATATACCAATAATACATGCCAGCCATATATGTTTCCTCTATATGTTACTTCTTTTAAAAATTCAATCATGGTTTGGAGAGATAATATTATATAATGACAGTCCCTCTCACTGTCCTCAGCAGGTATCTGTCCGTTACATCCCCAGCTCCTACAATCACAGATCATTAACCAAAACTCCACAAGCCATAAGATCAGATGCTTATTTACAAAACCGGCAACTATAAGTGGAAGAAGAAACGGTAAACTGACAAGTGAGTAAACAAGAGAAAAGTATTCTAAGAGCAATTCATATAGGAGGCACAATACAACATCAACATAAAGTGACATATATGGAAGACTCCACTAGTAGATGAAGGCATATTGGTTATTAGGTGCCATCTGACAGTTCCCATTAGGAGTTTGGTATCTGCCTGCCAGCTATGGCAATGGCACACTTCATGCGACTGAGTCATGAGAAGCAGCTTGTTTACATGGGCAGAGCATTCTTACCACGGGATTCTCTGTAGCAGCTGACAAGAGAAAAGAAAATTCTGCATGTCTGCTCAGCGCTTATATAGCTCACTGTGTAGATAAGGGCGGCACCAGAAATAGAAGCTCTAATCCAGCCCTGCAGGCAGCCGCTCTCTGACGTACACCGGCATAGCAGGGCCCACTGCCACGGCTGGAATCCTGACAGGAGTCAGAAGGTATGAACTATGCATAACCTTTGGCTCAGCAACATGGAATGGATTTTGTTTTTCACACCAATAGGAAATGGTTCTAATTTTGTTTTTTGCACAGAAATACTGGCTGTAATAATCTTTGCTGTAGATATGTAGAGACTTTGCTTCTATGAAATGCTTCCCTTACTAAAAGGAAACAGAAAAGTCACTTCTTAGCTAAGAACATCACTTCTCAGAAATCGAAACTAGATGATTTAATCCATTGGCTTGCTCCCAGTTTTAGATTGTACATGGTTATCGTATTCACACATTGCCACACATCAAAGAACAAAATACAGAGCGCAACCCAAATACCTGGTATTCAAGTCAATGTACCAGCTGCCAAACCCATGGAGGTGGACATTCAGTAACAACCCTAGCTGGACTGGCAGTGCTATTCTAGACTTTGCCTATAACAGGCAGCTTATATGTAGTGTGACCTGACTGCACCTTTTGCGACTGCAGTTTTGGGGCCAAAGAGTGGATTTAAAAGGAATGAGAAATATAAAGGAAGGACTTCCTGCGGATCCACTTCTGGCTTTAGCTGTAAAACTGCAGTGGTCGTTTTCCAAAAAAACTGTGGATTAGCCTTAGGCCACTCAAAAAGGCTAATATACAAGTAAAACCACAACAGCAAAAGCTGCTAAAAATAAGCCATGTGAACTTACCCTAAGGATACAATACAGGAGGTTGTAGAGGTAAACAGTCTGCTAGGTCTGCCAGCTCTCAGCAGTGTATGTCACCTGTGCTGAGCATACAAGGGCTAGTAAAGGAAGAAGCCACACTCATGGGGGACAGATAGATATAATCACTAGTATTAATGAATTCATTAAAAAATAAATTCTATTTAAAGTTTGATATTAACCCTCTGCTTTCATCCAAATGTAATGGAAATCTTCAATGTCCTTATGGCCATGCCATGGCTGGCTTCCAACATCTCAGGTTGTTACAAGAGCTGGGTTACATTTCTCCATTATAAGAACATCTTTAAAGTGACTCTGTACCCACAATCTGACCCCCTCAAACCTCTTGTACCTTTTTATAGCTGCTTTTAATCCAAGATCTGTCTTGGGGTCCATTCAGCAGGCAATGCAGTTATTGTCCTTAAAAACAACTTTTAAACTTGCAGCCCTGCGTCAAATTGGCATAGTCTAGAGCAGGGGTGTCAAACTCAAATACAAAGTGGGCCAAAATTTAAAAATTGGACAAAGTTGTGGGCCAACCTTGATAACTATTGAACCGCGAATGCAGCGGACCTGGCACTGTCAGAGCAGCGTGCAGTGTTCCTGGCACTGTCAGTGGTGTGATAAATAACATGATAAATTCCTATGATATGATTAAACCCAAACCTATGTAATAGCCAACCCCCCAATATTGCCCCATGTTGTAACCAACCCAACCAAAATTGCCCCACATATTAGCCAGCCCTCCCAATAGTGCCTTAATAGTAGCCAGCCCCCCAAGTGTCCCATAAAGTAGCCAGCCCTCCCCTGTAGTCTCATATAGTAGACAGCCCTCCCCGTAGTCCCATATAGTAGCCAGTCCTCCCCATATTATCTTATAAAGAAGTCAGCCCTCCCCAATAGTCTTTTATAGTAGCCAGCCCACCCTGTAGTCTCATAGTAGCCAGCCCTCCAAGTGTCCCATATAGTAGCCAGCCCTCCCCTTTAGCCTCACATATTAGCCAGCCCTCCCATTATTGCCCAAATAGTAGTCATCCCCCCAAGTGTTCCATATAGTAGCCAGCCCTCCCCAATAGTCTCATATAGTAGCTATCCCTCCCCCCATAGTCTCTTATATAGTAGCCAGCCCTCCCCTGTAGTCTCATATAGTAGCCAGCCCTCCCCTGTAATCTCATATAGTAGCCAGCCCTCCCCTGTAGTCTCATATAGTAGCCAGCCCTCCCCTGTAGTCTCATATAGTAGCCAGCCCTCCCCTGTAGTCTCATATAGTAGCCAGCCCTCCCCAATAGTCTCATGTAGTAGCCAGCCCTCCCCTTTAGTCTCCTATATAGTAGCCATGGCGGGCCAGATGTAATTCAAACTCTGAATTGCCTGGTGGGCCAAAAATAATGGCACCATGGGCCAGATTTGGCCCGCGGGCTAGAGTTTGACATGACTGGCCTAGAGTGTGTGTATGAACTAGACTTGCACCACCCTCTGTCCATCCTCGCTGCTCTTCTCATTATTATGAATACCCCTGTGTAGGATTTTTCCTATTCATCACTTATCTGAACACTGCACAGGTGCCTTAAAGATCCAGAACATGTGCAGTATTCACACAGGTGATGAATAAGAAAAATTCTGGCCAGGGGTGTTCATAATAAGGAGGGCGGGGAGGAGGGACGCAAAGGCGGAGCAAGCCTAGGACACACACACTCTAGGCCACGCCAATTTGATACAAAAAAGTTGTTTTTTTAAGACTATATCTGCATCACCTTCCGAACAGACCCCAGGACAGATCATGGTTTAAAAGCAGCTATCCGAAGGTACAATTGGTTTGGGGGGGGGGGGGGTCAGATTGTGGGTACAGAGTCGCTTTAAGGACAGAGGAGATGCAGAAGAGCACAGAGACATACACATCTATCAGCCACAATATCAAAACCATCAACCCAATAACATCATATAGGTTCCCCTTTAATAGATAATTAGTCCCTTTCATGTTCTTAAAATCATTTCTGAATAGTTTTTTCAGTGTGGCAGCATACAAAAGAAAAACTTTATGGCCTCAACATTCCTATTAATATAGAGAATATTTTCAGAATGAGTAGTTAGCAAAGAAATTTGTGGAAGTGTGGAGGCAGAGCTGCTGATAAGATTTTGGATCTCTCTTTGATCAGAGAGATCAAGTATATACTAGTTAGAGGTGAGTTGCCACATAACCTTCAGAATACTGGGGCCATGAGTGTCATTCATTTTTCATACCTACATACTGTTGTGCTCAAAAGAAAAGATTAATGCAGCACATTATGAGCAAATACTGGAGGCAATTTTGCACTCACCAGCCCCGGAAGCTGCACATGGGACGTACTTGGACTTGCATGACAACAATCCACAACATAAGACCAAGTCAACCTGTCATTGGCTACAGCAGAACAAAGTGAAGGTTCTGGAGTGGCCATCTCAGTCTTCTGACCTTAATATCATTGAGCCACTCTGGGAAGATCTCAACCACACAGTTCATGCAAGACAGCCCAGGACTTTACAGGAACTGGAGGCTTTTTGCCACACATTTCTGATTGGTCGAGGACTGATTGCTAGGATCCCCAAGGATTTCAAGAATGGTCATGCCGGACTTTCTACAGCCTTAAAGGGGTTGTCCGGCGATAAAAAATTATTCACAGAATAACACACATTACAAAGTTATACAACTTTGTAATGTATGTTATGTCTGTGAATGGCCCCCTTCCCCGTGTCCCACCACCCCCCACCCAAGTACCCGGAAGTGTGGTGCGCTATACATACCTGTCACGTGCCGACCACGGTCTCCGTTCCTGGCCGCCCGAAGAAGACGTCACTGCTGAGGATCGGAGACCGTGGTCGGCATGTGACAGGTATGTATAGCGCACCACACTTCCGGGTACACGGGTGGGGGGGGGTGGGACACGGGGAAGGGGGACATTCACAGACATAACATACATTACAAAGTTGTATAACTTTGTAATGTGTGTTATTCTGTGAATAATTTTTTATCGCCGGACAACCCCTTTAAAAGTGTTGTCTGCATGTAGTCATTGCCCATTAAACTCCATTTAGAAAGAGCCCTTTTGGCAACTAAAGGGCCCTGGATAAATGGTAGCCTTAAAGGAGAAGTCCGGAGAAAATTTAAATTAAACAATTGTATTGCCGCCCCCCCCAAAAGTTATACAAACCACCAATATACACTTATTACGGGAAGTGCTTATAAAGTGCTTTTTTCCCTGCACTTACTACTGTATAAAGGCTTCACTTCCTGGATAAAATGGTGATATCACGACCCGACTCCCAGATCTGTGTGGGCTGTGGCTGCTGGGGAGGATGATGGCAGGGGAACACTGAGGGACACAGGCCACTGGAGGGACACTGGGCATCCCTCTGCTATCATCCTCTCCAGCAGCCACAGCCCGCACAGCTCTGGGAGTCAGGTTGTGACATCACCATGTTATCCAGGAAGTGAAGCCTTGATGCAGTAGTAAGTGCAGGGAAAAAAAAAACTTTATAAGCATTTCCCATAATAAGTGTATATTGGGGATTTGTATAATTTTTGGGGGGCAATAAAATACTTTGATAAAATTTTTTGCCGGACTTCTCCTTTAATAGCGAGGGTCCCACTGATCAGACTGAATTAAGCTTTTACTTTGCCAAGTAATAGTATCATGGATCTATTCATCTATTCATAAGGGTTCAATAGAAACAAAAAGCATGTTATGTGTACCCTAAGAGGAAAAATAGGGATGTTCCTTCCAATGTATCGTATACTAAAAGTCTGCGGAATCCTTTAGAGGTCATCATCCTTGGCTCTACTCTACTGGACTATATATAGGTAATGTACTGCAAATATTTCCCCCACAGTATCCAGTAAACAAGCATAATGACTACAACAGATACAAACATTGTTTTGCAGGTAGAAAAACAAAACAAGCAGATAGAACAATGCATTATCAGATCAGGAAGAAGAGGCCACACACAGCGTGGAATCCTTCAAGATTTGTCCCACTGTTAATCTGCAATCATTAAAAAAAAAACAAAAAAAAAAACTAAATCTAATATTCATAGTTAAAATGCAATCTGGTACCAGGAGAGATGGATTTGATACTATAATTGTCAGTCAAACTAGGAAGTGATGACTATATCAAGTAAATTACCAAGCAGTACTATAATGGATGTTGTGGGTATAAACTCTAGGAAGCAGTAATGGAAAATATGCAATCTAGTGATGCCCCGTTTCATACAGAGTTGATTTTGACAGCCCAACCAGATACATAACACAAACGCACGGGAGGAACTACCACTGTAGTAGCTGCTACATGGCCCGCCGCATCTAGTGGCTCTGTGGCCAGGTACTGTAATGGCCTGGGCCCGTGAGCTTACATCACTTGCAGCACCTGGCGGCCTCCCTAGTGCTTCAAACAGCCTCCCAGATGCCAGCTCTGGCACCCATGCTGCTGCAGCCTCCTACTCCTCTTCTCCAACCACCCCCCCCTAGCAGAGTTGATACAGTGAGGAGAGTCAGAACTGACCTCTCTGACCCCTGAATAGGGGCTTTCATGGAGCTCCCGGCTGTATAATCCTTTGTTCTCTGCTCTCTGCTGCCGACTCATCTCCCTTCTTCCTCCTCCCCTCTCCATAGAACAGACCGGGTTGTGTCTGATGCAACAAGTCACAATTTCCTGATATTTTGCAGTGAATGGAAAAGAGGAGGGGGGGGGGGACCTGGGAAAAGTCTTTTTGAATGCAGATAATGGCATATTTGCCTAATAAACCTAATTATAAATTTTCTTAAAATCGCCCGGACTATTGATTTCTGCAAAAAAAAAAAAAAAAAAAACACAACAGTGACTCTTTAACCCTTAGAGGACCCGGCCAATTTAAATTTTTGCGTTTTCGTTTTTTCCTCCTTGTGCTTAAAAGGCCAGAGCACTTGCATTTTTCCACCTAGAAACCCACATGAGCCCTTATTTTTTGCGCCACTAATTGTACTTTGCAATGAAAGGCTGAACTTTTTCATAAAGTACACTGCGAAACCAGAAAAAAATTCAAAGTGTCACCCTGGGGTAAAAATGACTTGTTATATATGTTCCTCAATGTTACGATTACGACGATATGTAACATGTATAACTTTCATTGTATCTGATGACCGGTAAAAAATGTTATCCTTTGGTCTATGGGGCTGTGTCAGGTGTCATTTTTTGTGCCATGATGTGTTCTTTCTATCTGTACCTTGATTGCGCATATATGTCTTTTTGATCGCTGTTTATTACAAGTTTTCTGGATCTGATGCGACCAAAAATGCACAATTTTGCACTTTGGGATTTTTTTGCGCTTACGCCATTTACCGTGCGAGACGGGAATGGGATAAATTGATAGTTTGGGTGATTACGCACACAGCGATACCAAACATGTTTATTTATTTTTTTATTTATAACATGGGAAAAGTGGGGTGATTCTGACTTTTATTAGGGGAGGGGGCTTTTTACTTATAATAACACTTTAACTTTTACACTTATACTAGAAGCCCCCCTTCAAGGCAGAAACTGCACTGAAAATGCCAGCTCTGTATTATCAGCACAGATTTCAGGATAAAAGGAAGAATAGCCGAAGAACACAGAAGAATTTGCAGAGGGTACAAGCTTCCCTGGCTTTCTGTTTCAGTGTTGCTAGGGTGTATTATGTGATACACTAGGGCGATGTACTATGCATTCTGTTACTTTTATCAGAGCTGTAGGTGTATACACTTAACTTGTATATTTGAGACTATAGTATGTAAACTTATATCAGCCTTGAAGTTCTAAATACGGATCCAGTTACGTCAGTTTTGAATGGTAGCAGGTGCAGGCCCCTCTTCTCTAATCTCAAGTGCCTGAGTGATGTGACAGCAGGCAGACAAGGCATTACTGCATAGACATACAGGCTTTATATCAAGTCCATGTTTACATGTCTGAGGTCAATCACCTTCTGCTGCAACACCACCAGAGACGGATTACAATACAATACAATAGTAATGAAAGCTGGTAAAGAGACATATTTTTTCATTCACTATTAGTGAGTAAAATTTATTTGCCCTGAGTACATACATGAAAATCTCATTTGCTGACCTATCGCACCTGAGGCAGTCGAGCAAGGTTAACAAAACAAATTACTGCATCTTTTTTTTTCTATGAAACTAGTGCTTAGCTATTCAAAATAGTGAATATGTACAATGCCTTTATCCAGAGTGTGTCCAGAGTGGGGCTGTCCTGTGTCATATTATAAATAAAGATTAATTAAAAGGGCATTCTAGGAAAATTCCACACGATAGGGAACAAGTAAATACAGCCGTGACCCCAGGGGCGTAGCTAGGATTCATGGGGCCCCATAGCAAAAAACTGTATGGGGCCCCATGAATCCTGTACCCCCCCCCCCCCGCCAAACACAGACATTGACGCACATATACACAGACAGAGGCACCATTAACATATATACAGATACGCCACTGACATACACACATATATACGCTGTAATGTGATTACACTAGTGCTGATGTATACACCATGAATAGACTGTACACAGGGAAATCATCTGATTGTAATAAGAAATACTCAACCAGAAATAAAAGAAAATGCAGCAGATATTAGTGGTGGGTTCTTTTATTAGCGCCCAACATTAATAGAAGCTGCTGCAGAACATCTTTGGGAGCAAACCTGTCAATCACTTGAGACACTACTGACATACACAAACACACACACACACACATACATATATACACCAGTGCTACAGACATTGCTGACATACACAAACACACACATATAGCCACAGATACATACACATACTGACATATAAATATATACACAGATACATGCATACACTGACACATACATATACCCACTCACTGACACACATACACAGCACTTACAGCTCCCAGGCTTCCCCCTTCTCCTCCTGTAGTCCGGGCTGACCTTCACATAGGTATTGAGGACCTTTGGGTCATGTGACCCAAAGGTCCTTCATCCCTCTCCTGTGCCGTCTGGCAGGTCCTGCTCCTCTGTTCAGCCCGCTCACCCGACACTACAGGGGGGTCCCTCTTCCTCTCTGGACCCCTGGGGGAGCGGGGTACCTACCATGAAGGCAGGGCAGGCTTCCTCGGGCCCCATTCATGCAGGGGCCCCATAGCAGTCGCCTTCCCTGCCTTCACTGTAGCTACGCCACATTCATTCCTATCGAGCCGCCAGAAATAGGAGAGTGCTGTACTCTGCTCTCTCCGGCAGCTCCATTCATTCTCTATGCAGCTGCTGGAGAGAGTACAGCACTTGGATCTTTCAAGTGGCTCTATAAAGAGCGAATGGAGGCACGAGTCACATGACCTCCATATCGGCCCACGGCTCCTTTGTTTTGAATAGAGCCACAGGCCTATATGGTGATCGTTGGAGAGTACAAAAGGTAGGACTCCCTGCAATCTCTTACTTTCCCCTATCCTGTGGATAGGAGACAAGTTAGTTTTTTTGGAATACCCATTTAAAACTCATGTGCTATGATCTCCGACAACTTTATTCCCAATAGCAGAAACTGCAAGTTCAGCCATTACTTAATAAGGTTTTCCATGGAAAACCCACTGATGGCCTATGAGATGTGGTATCACTAGAGCTCTATACAGTGGGATCACAATCTCCCTCTACCAACTGGTTATACCTCAAGCTATACAGCCTAGCATACAATTTGCTTTCCCCACCGACTGGTTGCACTGGTGACTTATTTTAAGGCTGTCAAAAATCACTACCCCTAAATCCTTCTCCACTGAAGTCTTTTCCAACACAAAGCTGTTGATATTATACTTGGATAGAGGATTTCTCCTCTCCAAATGCATTATTTTACATTTGGAAACACTGAACTGCAGTTTCCATTCGGACCACTTATCTAGCAAGGGTAAATAATTTTCCTTATTACTGGCACCTCAAGGGGTATTATCCCTATTACACATTTTTGTGTTATCAGCAAACAGAGAAACCTTACCTACCAAACCTTTTCCTATGTCACTTACAAACATGTTAAAAAGAACAGGACCCAGAACAGACAATACACTGCACTACCACTGTAGTGCTGTGTATTGTGTAAATCAGCACTATGCGCATCCATGGCAGGCCCAGGGGTCGTCAGAAGTCCGGGGACTGCCATGATTAGCGATCCAAAGTTGGGACCTCGCTGCGGGACTTTTCGATGGGAAAGTATACACACTGACACCACTGGGACTGGTTACATGCCACAGGCATGATTCGAAAGCGGCATGTAAGGTGTTGAGGATTCTCCGGGTACTTACAACAGGAGATCTCCTCCTGCAATGCCGAAGCAGAAGCACGGCAATTACTTATTGTGATGCCACCGTGAAAAGCCCATTAGTGACTGCTGTAGAAAATCTTATCAGTGGTCACTAAGGGGTTAAAGCAGACCTTTCTGCAACTTGTTAAGGCTTAAAGGGGTTATCCAGTGCTACAAAAACATGGCCACTTTCTTTAGAGACAACACGACTCTTGTCTCCAGTTCAGGTGCAGTTTGCAATTAAGCTCCATCCACTTCAATGGAACTGAGCAGCAAAACCCCGCCCAAGCTGGAGACAAGAGTGGGGCTGTCTCTGGAAGAAAGTGGCCATGTTTTTGTAGCACTGGATAACCCCTTTAAGGGCCCAGGACATTTGACAGCAAGTTCCCAGTGTTACCTACCCCCCTGGTGAATAAAAGGAGATGAGCTGGCTAACCCTGGCCATTCTTGGGAAGCCCCCTGGACACTTTTACATGTTAACAAACAGGCTGCTGACAGGTCTGTTTTAGGGTCTATTCACCCATACAGTGTTTTCAGCTGCTTTTTTTCTATGCTGCATTTTGGGCTTTATACAAAATACACAATATGCAGCTGAAAACACTGTACATTTGAAGTTTATCAGTCAGCAGAACATTTGCAGCAGATCTGCAGCATGTGAACACACCCCAAAGGAGCTTTCCACTGCCAAGCCAAACCACATGCTAGCTAGCTAAAAATGTTGTTTTTGTATTTTTACACATCTTTCATTAATCTTTACAGAACCCAAATTACTTCTAAATTTTTTTGTCAAACTAGAGAAAATAACGCTGAGCCACTTGCATGACTAGCAGAGTCTTATCACATGTATACAGTACTGGACAGATTAGGCCTCACAATCCAGATACACATAGTGCAAATATTTGATCCTAATGTACATTATCTATCTAAAATGCTGGAGGCAAAGATCAGGAGCAGTTTTTATATTTATAAGCTAACCTCTATAGAATAATATCCTACGTTAGTACTTAATGATCACCTCCAAAGACATACAACACCAGTACAACCAGTATCAGAATTCCAGTTCACTTAAAGTGTTTGGACGTAATATTGCATTTAGTCATTCATTTAAAGGAAGGATAATAATAAAAAAAAAAATCACAATAAAAACAAATATCAGTCACTCAACACCTGATAATGACTAAGTAAAATTAATTACATTACATGTGGACAAATGACAGTATGACATTACACAGTATTACCTAATGTGACAAGAAAGACTTGTTACTTCTCTTATTTACTGTTATATAACATATCATTAAAATTTAGGAGGAAGAAAAAAATACAACAAAGATCCCCAGGAAGAGATCACTGGCCTTCATCACCGACTCATCCAGAACCTCATAATAAAATACCACGGGTCAGGAATGTAACAGGCAGAACCAGTTCATGTTTCTGGCCACTTGTCTGTGTATACGCCAGCTACCTAAGGTAAAAAAGGAGCCCTGTTTTTGAGTCCTGCTCAGAAACAGGATAGGTTTAGGAAATGGACCCTAGTCAGCACATTAAAGTCAGGGGGCCATCGGGAACACACTGGGCTATACATAGTCATACCATTTTGACAGGCTGCCAAACACACACTGACATGACTGAACATGTTATCTATCTTCTGGGATAAAGAGTCTGTTGCAAAAATGGTGTTGGGTAACCCAGGCTGCAGAGCGATGGTCGGTGGGCGTTGTATTAGTTGTCTGACATATTAAACGTTTGTTTTTTTTTTTAAATAATGTGGGTACTATAGTGAAACTTACCCCTTTGCGAGACTTGGACTAAGGGTCCTTTTACACACACAGATATCTGACAGATAACGGAAGCCAAAGCCAGGAACAAAATGTAAACAGAGAACAGGTCATAAAGGAAAGACTGAGATTTCTCTTCTTTTCAAATCCATTCCTGGTTTTGGCTTCAAAAATCTGTCAGATATCTGTGTGTGTAAAAGGATCCTTAGACTTGTCAGAGCATGTGCAGCCACGTCATCATTCGTGGGCAGTTCAGTTTGGTCCGCACAACCTCTGCGCACACTTCCCAAAAATACAAGCAGAGGCAGGAGCAGGCAGCTATTTGAACTGCACCAAACTTGCTTTTCCCCCGCTGTGGGGAACAGCTCCCCCAGGCCCTCTTCTCCAGGCTGCTGCCTACCCTCCTCAAGCCCTGGCTGGCTGCTGCTTGCTGGACCGGCAGCTGCCGCCAGAGCATACACCATCCGCTGCCTCTC
The DNA here is from genome assembly GCF_027789765.1 of Dendropsophus ebraccatus. Lineage (NCBI taxonomy): Eukaryota > Metazoa > Chordata > Amphibia > Anura > Hylidae > Dendropsophus > Dendropsophus ebraccatus. The sequence continues at coordinate 146,838,196 of NC_091455.1, read as the reverse complement.
CCCTACAGGACTCACCTCTATTGGCCTTCCCGACCTTCTGGGACCCATCACCAGGCTGCTGCCATCCCACGCCCACCGCGGTGCCAAATTCAAGTAGCCAGGGCCAAGTTTAAACAGCCGCTACTGTCTGCCTCTCTCTGCCTTGGCCGCAGGGAACACCCGTTTTGAACGGAGATTCCCCTAAACGGGTGTTCCCCGCAGCAGGGGCAATGTGTGCTCTGACGGCAGCTGCCCTACCAGCGAGTGGCGGCCAGGGCTTGAGGCGGGCGGCTGGCAGCCTGCAGAAAGATCCAGGGGCTGGAGGAGCTGTTCCACGCAGCGGGGAGAAACAAGGGTGGCGAGGCAAGTTCAAATAACTACTGCTCCTGACTCTCTCTCTTTGCCTCTGCTGCCGGGAACACCAATTCAGAGCGGGGATTCCCCTCATAATGTTCCGAGTATTAAACAAAACTTAAGGGGAAAATTTTGTTTGAATACCAAGATGTTCGGGAACAGAGGTATTACTGTTCTGTTTATAAATATGGGCTCCATACCTTGTATACCCACTCCTGAGGAAGCTGCCATGTGGCAGCGTAACACATGGGGTCTTCTCACCTATTGTTACTATGGCACCTGGAACGGCACACAGGTTGTATAGGGATTCATTGCAAGCCCATGGAGGGCTAAGCTTATTACGTTTACATCTGCAGATTTGGCATTACTGTTGGGTTTTCAGCTTATTTTGCTTAGTAACTGTGTTGTCATCTAGATATAATAAACCAAATGGACATGTGTTTGTTTTAAATATTTTTAATCTGTTAGCCCTTCAAAAATAAAAGCATTTGTATATATCAGGTGTGCTCTACTGTTGTGATGCTTTTATGTCTCTCTTTCTTTCTGGATAACCGGGCCTGAATATTTGTGGTGGAAGTTAATAAAGTTACCCGTAGCCAGGGCTGTGCAGCTTACTGTGCAGTATTGTATACACTGCCTCCTAGGGGGCATTGCACTGCCACATACCCTTGGGAGCCTGAAGCCCATGATCTTATTTATCATAATGACTTTCTCTGCAGGTTGGCCCTGTTCACTTAAACATTGCTTTATTTTGCTGTTTATATACACGTGATATAGCAGTCAGTCTGAATGACAGAATTACAATAAGGATAATTATGTGAATGGGTGTTGATAGGGAGCATGTTTACTGCATGAGTACACAACCTAGAGTCACCATCATAACAGGTAAGTCATGTCTGCTGTCATCTGCAAAGATTTATCAGCCTGAGGTTGTGGCCAATCCTCAGGAGCAATGTATGACATTGGACATTCTTCACAACACAGGTAATCGTGTTCTTTCTGCCTAGAACAAGTAAGAACTTCCTTCTGTTACTGTGGCAAGGCCAAGAGCACAGAAAACTAGTAACTAATAGAATCCTTCATATTTCTATGGGAGAAAGACTGTCAGACAGTAGTGGGAAACAAAGGCCTCATTCAGTATATTTTTAAGGATGAAATTCACGATCCGCAAAAAATCATCCACGGTGCTGCGTATTTGCAAATTAAAGGTGTAGTTCGCCTCTACATAAATCCCCTAAGCTTCGGGGACATTTGTAAGCCCCATGTAAAAAAAACGCTGGACTTCATAAATGTCCCTCATTGAGTATACCTTACTATGTGGCCCTGGATCTGGATGCCCTGAAAATAACAAAGCTGTTTGGCCTGCTTGACCCCCCCACCCCACAATGTGGACATCCTTAATGACCTCATGTACCAAACCAAAAAAAGAGAATGATCATAAATCAAGGATTTTTTTAAGCCCTATTTTTTATTTTTTTTTTTAAATGGCAAAATATTTTATTATAATAGATCACTTTTGTATATTACAATATGTGATTATGATTATGCCATAGCCACAGCTGCAAAATATAGCGGTCTACTGGTATTGAACTTTAGGGAGACATTTTCACAGCGAAACAATGGGTGGCATGGTGGTACAGTGGTTATAATGGTTCCTTTGAAGAACAGGATTCTTGGATTGAATTGCATCCATACTTCAGCCACTATGTAGTTTATATGGCCTCCTTGTGTTTGTGTGGGTTCTCTATGTCACTCTGTCTAAGTCAATCAGGATTTACTGGCACCTCACCACAAGTCCTCTGTCCCTGTTATTAATAGGACTACTAGGTCATCTGTAGCTTGGTATCCTGTCAGAAAGAAAAATGTCCTTGGGCTAGGTTTGTACTAGTTAACTACAGATACAGTTTGGTGTCCATATTAGGGCCACACATCCTGGCCTGATGTGGGTCTGATAACCTGATATGACACCTGGCAGACCCACGGTTGAACTGGGGCTTGCAGCCAAACAGACGCAAAAGGGTGTCCTCATTATTCTCTAGTGTGAGCCCTGCCTTACGGGTAAATGGGTTGTCTGGTCTGTAAGAACAGATCCTGCTGTCAGGATCCTGTTCAGTCATGAACTGAGGGCTCAGGATACTGAATGGGAAATGTAAACAAGGTAGATGTCACTTGTACACACATCCCAGAGGAGCTGTACCTTCTGATCCTACTGTTGCTGTTGGCTCAGGCCATAACTCTAGGTAAAGCCTGCATGTGGGGTCATGGGTCACACATCACATGGCTCCAGTGTTAGTGCTATCTCCTACAGCATAGAAGCAGCATATTACAGGTGTATGCCCACCTGTGACACACACCACATAGATTGCAGCATAGTACTCACCATTTCTATGATTTTTGTTTTCCTTCCAGTTTTCTTCTTGACTGTGAATATATATTGGGCCAGCACCACCCCGGCCACCAGGGCACACATGCTGGCACTGGCCACCGCCCCCACTTTGGCTACAGAGGATCGGTCCATGACTGACAAGGGATCAGCAGCCTAAAGTCAGTTCAATCAGAATGTATAGAGAATCACGTGTTCCTTACTCTAGTATGTAAAGTTTACCACAATACAGGCTGGTAGAACTAGGAGCACGTGCCGGGCTCACACACCCACAGAGCATTACATAAGCGCATGGCCTCTCTCTCGCTGTGTCGCTGCAGGATACACTATATACGCATTAGCCGCGCTCACCCCGCGCTGCCGACCTCCCTCTCCCCCTATCTTGCCGGCTATCACACTTCTACAAGTGACAGTTGCCGCTCTTCCGCTTCCGTTCTCCATGCGTTCCACCTGTCACTCCAAGCTTCTGCCCCGCCCCCTAGTGTAAATGCTACCTACTATAGGCTAGTGGGCGTGGCGTCATGTGGAGCGCTCTATGTTTTGCGAGTAGCAGGATGCGCTGGTTGCTTAGGTAACGGTCGCTAAGAACCTGTAGCTTGGCGGCGACAGGAGAATGACCCTGCACGTGTAGTCGGAGCCGGTACAATGTGCGACCGTTTTACCTGATTTGTCCCTCCCGGTATTTGCTCTAAATAGTGAGGGACGTTATGTATCATTGCAGATAGAGAAGCCGAGCACGGTGTTCATTCAGCGGCCAGCACTGCTGCTCATACGCCATTACCCCTCCAGTCACACTGCTGGAAAGCCACTACTGAGGGATTCTGCGGGAATGGGAAATATACAGTGTGGCCTATACTTCTGCTTGCTGATGGATCGCTCTTTGTGACAGCCGCCCTCATAGGAAACACAGACCAGACACCCAGACATCACTGCCCTGCATTGCCCTTATCCTCTTAAAGTGTCACTGACATTTATAAAAACTTGTGACATGTCATAGAGTCGTGTCAAACGTTTGATCAATCTGGTTCTTAGAATTCAGAACTGTACCGATCACGAGAGCCAGCCAGTGCTCCTCTTCCGGCTCTGCGTCACGTCATGAGTCAGGCTCCTAATGTAAGTCTATGGAGCCCCACTCTTCCACTGACACAGCGCCAAGGAGCAGACCCCACTATAGCGTGGTCCTCTCCCGGCTCATTCTCACGATTGGTACGGGTCTGAACACTCAGATCTGGACCGATCAAAACTTTTGACATGTCTCCAAGACATGAAAATGGAAAATTCCTACAGCATCCAGAAGTAGAATAAAGTGTGTTTATTTACACAACAGGGTATATACATAGAGCAGCTTGCTGTATATATACCCTGATGTGTGAATAAACACACTTTATTCTACTTCTGGATGCTGTAGGACTTTTCCATTTTCAAGTCTATAGTGGGCTCACCAGGGATTGGGGGACTACCTGCGTGCATCCCACACTTCTACCAGAGGCCACATCTATTTTCACTAAGGTGCTGGTGAACTTTTTTTGATTGGCACGTCTCTATGACATGTTAAAAGCAGGTTTGAGCAAGCCGCTATTTACCTCTGGATTCCCTGGCTGTCCTCCTTATTCCGGTGCGGTCCGGTATAGTGGTGTTTTCGGCTAATGGCTGATATGCTAATTAGTGTGCTTGGAGCATTTGGGGCGTTCCCCATGCTGCCGGAGCACCCTCTAGGCCGCCCAAGCCTACCTCCTCCCGACCCGCCCACTATGCATATTCATATATGCATAGCTAGGCCGCTTGTTATGGCGCATGTGCAGAAAGCAGCCTGTAACGAGCGGCCTAACTATGTATATATGAATATGCATAGTGGGCGGGCCGAGAGGTGGCAGGCTAGGTGGCCCGAGCGGGTGCCCCGAGAGCATGGGGAATGCCCCAAATGCTCTCAAACTGCTAATTAGCATATCAGCAAAACACCACTATACCGATAATAAGGAGAACAGCCCCGGAATCCTGAGGTAAATAGCAGGTGGCTCATATCAGCAGGTTCACTGGCCTGAACCTGCTGATAGTGCCGCTTTAGGGTAGCTTCACACACACACCGTATCGCAGTGGATTTTATCTAAATAACAACACAGCATCAAATCTGCACCATCAAATCTGCGGATCCTGTATGTGTGAAAGCCCCCTTAAAGGGAATTAATCACCTCCCTGATGGAGAGTGAACTGGCCCCAGTACCTTATAGCTGCGGGGCACAGTGTCATAGAGCTATGCCCAGCAGCAGGGGTGGACTAAGGGTATCATGGGCCCTGGGCTGTTCAGAAATTGTGGGCCCCCTGCTAACCACTTCCCCTCTAGCAGTGCCCCCACCCCACTAACCACGCCCCAACTGACCCTGCATGCTAACCAAATAACCTGACTGAGGGGGCTATGTAACATGTCCTCAGGCTATGTGAACTACAGTGGTACCTTGGCTTAAGAGTAACTTGGATTGAGAGCATTTTTTTAAAAATGTAAAATTGTTACTTAGATTAAGAGCATTGCTTTGGTGTAAAAGCTCCCTGTACTGGATGGGAGTGGGGGAGGGGCATGGCCTGCACAGGGTGGTCTACAGCACTGTACTCTGACCCAGAAAGTCTCCCTCACCTTCCAAATCATGGCAGATCCACTTCAGGCTGGGGCTTACATCAGGGGACAGGACTGTGTAGGTAATCTCTTTTATAGCTATAACCCCTCCCCGGACAGAGAGTGCTGCATTCATGTGCCACATATGCCCTGCTTATTCCTTCATGCTCTCTGCAGTCTCTGTCAACCCTTGTGTTTCCCATCCTCTCCATTCCTGCTATAAAGTGCCTACACTCACACTCAGCTATACACACTGCTGCTATAATGTGCCTGCACTTACACTCAGCCATTCACACTGCTGTATAGAAAAGTTTCTGTCACTTTCCTCCTGCACAGCTCTGTGATTCTCACTTCCTGATTGGTCCATGCTGAACACACGCCCCTTCTCCATTGCTGTCATGTGACCACACAGACCTCTGACAGCAGCCCTGCTTATCTATTCTAGCCTGTTGTACTACGCTACTGCATTATGGGGATCTGCATCTCCATTCTATATCTACAAACTGCTGCTGTTTTTCAGGATTATGCACATAGTATACATTATACTTCATGTGCTGATTGCTATAGTGTACAGTGACTTTTAATATGACATATTCAGTTATTTCTCATTATTTCATCTGTTCTGCATGTTATTTAAAATAAAAAAATCATTACTTTTGGGGTGTGGAACCAATTGTCTGCATTTCAGTGATTTGCTTTGGTTTAAGAGTGGATTTGGATTACAAGCACAGTCCCAGAACAAATTATGCTGTAATCCAAGGCACCATTGTATAAATGCTGCACAGGGATTTTAAAGCGACTCTGTACCCACAATCTGCCCCCCCCCCAAACCACTTGTACCTTCAGATAGCTGCTTTTAATCCAAGATCTGTCCTAGGGTCCGTTCGGCAGGGGATGCAGTTATTGTCATAAAAACAACTTTTAATCCGGCAGCGCTGTGTCTAATGGCCGGGGTTTACATTTGTATATTCATTAGGCTGGCACCACCTCTCTGTCCTTCCTCCCCACCCTCCTCATCATTAGGAATGATCCAGGAACATTTACTGCTGTTTGAGCTTTGTAGAGGTGTCTTAACGATCCAGCCCATGTTCATTGTACACACAGGTGGGGAATAGGAAGCAATCTGTCTGGAGCATTCCTAATGATGAGGAGGGTGGGGAGGAAGGACAGAGAGGGTGTGCCAGCCTAATGCATATACAAATGTAAGCCCCGGCCGTTAGACACAGTGCTGCCGGATTAAAAGTTTTTTTTAGGAGAATAACTGCATCCCCTGCCGAACAGACCCCAGGAAAGATCTTGGATTAAAAGCAGCTATCTGAAGGTACAAGTGGTTTGGGGGGTCAGATTGTGGGTACAGAGTCGCTTTAAATGGCCAATATCCATATAAATTAGCACAGATTTTAACCTAGGGGGCAAGCACACAGCACTGTCCCTTAAGTTCCGGCCAATCACTAGGGTACATTTGCATGTACCTAATCTGATATGAATTTGATGTAGGGGATTTAAGATAGGTGTAAAGGAGATATAAGTGACAAGACATTTTTGTAAAGGTTTAAAGCAGGGGTGGGGAACCTTCGGCCTCTGAGACCCCCTGATGCGGCCCGCAGCTCTCCTGCGATGTGCACCACTCTGATGGGGCAGGAGGCGGCACGCACAGCATTCTCCTGATGCGGCCTGCGGCTCTCCTGCGACGTGCACCACTCTGATGGGGCAGGAGCCGGCACGCACAGCATCCTCCTGTGTTTATGAAAGGGGCGGCCACAGGAGTATGCTGTGCATGCCAGCTCCTTCCCTACCAGAGCGAGGGCAAGAGACAAAACAATAGTAGTAGGGGTGTTCCACAGGCAACGGCCCGTTTCGCGCGTCATGCGCTTCTACTGGCCTCATGTAACATGTCACATGTTACATCAGGCCGCTAGAAGCGCATGACGCATGAAACAAGCCGTCGCCTGTGGAACACCCCTGGTGATTTGCTATACAATAGACGACCATATTGCATGAAGAGGTGAGTGCCGCTGTTTTCATCTGCAAGTACATTAAACACTAAAGTCTGTATCAAGATAACCTATCTACATCAATGACATCATCGATCCAATGGCATCATCCATCCAATAGCATCATTGATCAGATGACATCATCTAGGACACCATCAATGATGTCATCAATCCAATGACATCAATGATATAATCGATGCCATCACCGATCAAATGAAATAATTGATGAAGTCATCGGTAACATCATCGATCCAATGACATCATTGATCCGATTACATCATATATCCAATGACAACATTGATAACATCGATTTCATGACATCATTGATGACATAATCAATTACATCTTCTATGACATTATCAATCTGATTACATCATCAATCCAATGACATCACCGATTACATAATTTATGCCATCATCGATCCAATGACATCATCAATGCCATCATCGATCCAATGACATAATTGATGACATCGTCAATGATATTAATGACATCATTGATCCAATGACATTATCAACCTAATTGATGACATCATCAGTAACATCAACGAGGCAATGACATCATTGATTACATCATCAATCCAATTAAATGGATGACATTATCATTGATGGGGCTCAAGACCTCAGGCAGTAGCCCAGATGTGCCCTCATTATTGTACACCTATGCATGGCAGTTATAAGGTACTGGGGTTAGTTCACACTCCATCAGGAAGATGATTGGTTCCCTTTAAGGATAGGACCAATTACTTTTTTCTTATACAGAACCAAAAGGCAGCCTTTTTTTTCCAAGAAGACCATTGTATTATATAAGGACACCCTTCCCCTATAATTTTTCTGTCTGTTGGTCATAGGGCTGGTTTCTTGCTCCATGATCTGTAGTTTTACTGGTACTATTTTGGATAGTTCGGCTTTGTATTTCATTTTTTCTTAGAAGTAATGTGATAAAAGACATCCTACAATTCTGCCATGTGGTATTTTTTCTATGCAGAATAAATAATGTTATATATTAATTGTTTTTCCATTGTGATACCAAATATGTTTTTGTTTTTTAAGTTTAACATTTTTTATTTCAAAAATAGTAAAAAGGATAATTAAAAGTGTGTCGGCCTAGAAAGGCCTTGGGCTGAAATGACAATGGATTGACTCTTCTGACCGCATTGTAGGAGTCTTGCCAATCCTACTTCTTAATCACAAAGAATGCAGCATCCATGTAGGAGATGCCACTGTCAGCATTGAGCTTTGGGGCTAGATAAATAAGACATTTAGCCCTTATATCATTCTTGTTAGTGCATATAATAGATTGAACACCCATCAGTGATGCAACTCTGTGTCATAATTCTTTATATCTTTGAGACCTCAAACAGCCAGAGCATTACACTATTGAAGTGACACAGCTTAGTCAGTCCAGTAATGTAGTGCTCTGCCTGTTCCAGAGCTCACTACATCATAAAGGATTATAATACAGAGAGTCCGTCTCTCTAATAAGTGTTGAGTCCATGATATGGTGTCAGCAAACCGACCAAATATTACAAGCTGCACATGGATGTGTGGATGAGGCCTACAAAATGGTCTTTAGGGAACAAAAGAGATAAATGTTATGTCATCCGGTCCCAGTGTCACTGCGATTTAACGCACAGTTATAGCAGCTTTTCCATACCTTAGACACACGCATAGACATAAAGCCTGTATGTCCATGCAGCCTGCTGTCATATCACTCAGGAATCTGACATTACAGGAGAAGAAGCGGCTTGCACCTGCTGTTGTCGGGTCAATAGGTCTGGCATTACTGGATCTGTATTTAGACCTTCCAAGCTGATATAAGTTTACATGTTCTGGACCTCTGTAAATAAAAAAGATGTATACAGTACAGCTCTGAGAATAATGTGCTTCAAAAAATACAAATCTGCTATGGCTGTCTTGTTCTGTAAAGGTTTTAGTTTTTTTTTTTTTATTTGTAGGCCCTAAGAAAGTAACTCAAAGGGGTTGCTTCATAATTGACTATTACTTGTCCCTGTTAAATCTTGCATATTGTAAGAATCTTTCAATTGGAATGAAAAAAAACAAACAAACATGCTTCTATGACTAAATATCACTGCTAGATATTATTTTGACTGCTTCGATTAGGTATCACTTTGATTGCTTTTTAGGGTGTATACCAAATGGACCCAGGGAGGGCATATACCACTCTGGCCCTGTGACAAGTGGTGCAGTGTTTTCTATGTGGTTGCGCCAGAGCATCCTTATCAAGATTTCAAAACGGTGCTAGACACTTGTAGCACAAAAGGCGCCAAAGGCCTGTGTATTGTGCACCACTGTCACTGTGATAGCATTGGTGTGCTACTGCAGGAGTGGATTGCTGTGGAAGTCTGTTAACATTGTGGATTAAAAATATCTTGTGGATTACAATTACTCTTGTGGTTTACAAATGTGTCGCCCTGTGGTCTTGAAAAAGTGTGTGCTTGTGTGTGTGTGTGGGGGGCGGATTGCAGAAGATCAAGTACTCAGCCTACAATGTACTATGGAATGCCTGTGGAAAACTGTACGCTGGTACATTGTGTAGGGACTTCAGTGGTGTGCTGCACCACAGAGCCTTCTCCCCTTAAGAGGTTAACTTCTTAACCCATGCTCCACGGAAAAAGTACAGAGACCGCCTCCAGGGGGAAAAACAAAGAGTAGCCAGAGAACGTAAGCGGGAACTGAAAGACAGACATGTTGTACAGGGTTGCATAAAAAGCTGGCGCAACTTCCAGAGTCTGTATGGTGGCAGCCACCTTGCCAGGAACTTTTTATTGCATTTTCGGGACTGCCCAAGCCCACATGGTGAGAAGATGCCGGTTTGTTGCCTCGGTGGCACAGGTCCTCAACGTTGCTGTTTGTGCCCTTGCTCGGCTGCCACCCTCAACACAGCTGATTTCCCTTCGCTTCTATGGCTGCAAATGCAGCTGCTGCCAGTACCGACATCCTGCACCTCCGCAGGTAATCAAGCCATTGCCTCCCTTGATCCCCACTGCACAGAGACTGCCATCTCCAGCACACAGCTGGGACACTGAAACTGATTATGCCCTCCTGGTGTGTGATGAAGAGTCAGAGCCAGAGTAGCACCCCTCACTGCAACCACCAGATAACCGCCAGAAGCATATACGCCACCCCTGTCAGAGTGGATCTTTGGGGATTAGCCAGAGGTCCAAAAACTGCTCAAGAGCCTTCCAACATCAGGTGAGCACTGTGCCTTGCCCTCCTGCCATTTGGTGGTGGTCAAGCGTGTTGCGTGAGACCCTGGGCCTGTGAGAAACCCTGTTATTGCCTCCACTGCTGAAGCTGAACAAGATTAGGTGCCCGGAGAGACCTAAAGCAGGTGAGCCTTCTCTAGGGCGAAGAAGGAGAACAGTATACAAGTTTGACAAGACAAGAGAGTATGGCCTTGTTATAGACAATTACTCTAGAGAGTACCTGCTTGTCAAACAAAGCCTGCTACCAAACACAATCTTAGGGCCCTTTTACACAGAAAGATTATCTGCCAGATTATCTGCCAAAGATTTGAAGCCAAAACCAGGAATGGATTTGAAAAGAGGAGAAATCTCAGGCTTTCCTTTATTACCTGATCTCTGTTTATAGTCCATTCCTGGCTTTGGCTTCAAATCTTTGGCAGATAATCTGTCAGATAATCTTTCCGTGTAAAAGGGCCCTTAGAGTGGGAGAGATTGTGGAGTACACACCAGCCTTTGGCGAGAAAGGTAAGTAGGCTGCAGCTGTTACTCGCCTAAAGTTATCAAAGCAGGAGCCTTTTAACCCCACACCGTCTACAGATTAAGACAATACCAACAGGTGTGCAACCTCCAGTCCTCCTGAAGACTAATGGTCCTTTTACACGGAGCAATTGTCGTTCGAATTTTCACTATAATGATCCCATTTGAGTGATAATTGGCTCGTGTAAACACAGCGGACGATCAAGCGATGAGCGAGAAATCGTTCATCTTGGTCTTTCAACATGTTCTCAAAACATCGTTGGCTGTTCGCTAAAAAATTCTCAGATCGCTTTGCATAAGCCCATTTTGTAAACGCAAGAGACCCCAACGCACGTTTTGTATCTTCTTCAGGGAGCGCCCCCTGAGGAAGATACGAAACGTGTGTTGGGGTCTCTTGCTTTACAAAATGGGTAATGGTGCGTTTACATGTAACGATAATTGGCCCGATCGTACGATTAACGATGTGGGAGTAACGATTTTTTTTCCATAACGAGCAGCGTTTAGATGGTACGATATATCGTACGGAAAATTCATTTTGCGATCGCTTAAGCCTATTTCACACATTGGTTAAATCGGCGAACGACTGTTCACACGGAACGATTTGCGAATTTTTTGCGAACGATGAACGACGATTTGATAACATGTTGAAAGATCAAAATGAGCGATGTATCGTTCGTCGTTTGATCGTTCGCTGCGTTTACACGTACGATTATCGTTCGAATTGATCGTTATCGCGCAAATTCGTACGATAATCGTTACGTGTAAACGCACCATCAGGTGCAATACTGAGCATATTGGATGTGATTTGTTAATAGTTAGTAGCTGTGGGGTTGGAAATAGCACATATACAGGAGATTGGCATTGAACCTTATACTGTTTTTATGATAGGTGATTTTCCCACTATGATAAAATATATATCCCCCTTCTTTTTGCTATAATTTATTATTTTATGCTCTGTATGAAAATTGGGTAATACTAATGATATACGTGCAATATATATATACCCATAAAGCAAGTTATATGATTGAGTACTGGAGTATTTTTTCCTTCTGGTTTTATGTATTTTATGTGTTTCAATAAAAGTGGATATTGTATATAATTTTTGGCTATGATCTGGGAATTTATTGGTGTAAATGCCTCACAAGGAGTTGCTGTTCCACTTACCCAGAAAAGCTTACAATACATTATGTACATGGACTGACACATAGCACTTCGGGTATTCATTGACTGATGCATCCTGCTACTTCAATATCTAACAGTTTACTAATGTTGCACTTTATATTCACGTGCCTTGTTTTATTCATATAATTCCATGTCACTTTATATCCTTTCGTATGCTTTACCCCATATGTGCTGTGGTGATTTCAGGTGCCTCCTTCCCATCCTACTCCAAGGACGGCTAAGTAGGGGGTATCCTTTGCCTGGGAAACCATGGGCCACTAATGGGTACCCCTCGTAGATCAGTTGGCCTTGAAGGTATTTTTGTATGGGATTTCTATATTGTATTTTCCAAAACTGCCTTACCACTTTTTGGCCACAAGATGCTGCCACTTATTGTTTGCTATGTAAATTCAAGCACACTGAGATAGATGGGGATTATTGCATTTAATATTGTGATGTTTTGCAAATGTAAGACTATGACTTCCAGACACTCATACTCTTCTATCCTATCATAAGCATATTCTAGAAAGTTCCCACCAATGGGACATCGGGTTGACTCCGATTTTCCCACACCAATAGGGATAAGCCCAGTCTTAGCCCTCAACAGTCAAGTATTAAGGTCACCCTGACAGAGTTCTGCACTGTCTAGACAGGCTCACCTGGAAGAACCCTATCTACTCTACAAGTCTTTTAATTAAAACCTACCTAAGAAACTTTGCAACTCGTGTATAACCTATTCAAATTGGAACCTTCAGTATTACAAGGGATTGGCAAGCATACTCAAGTGCAAACTGCTTTATCTGCCAAAGTATTAAACTGTACTGTCACTTTAAGGGATTTTCAAGTAAACTATTCAAGTAGTTAAGTTTATCTTGGACTCTGTGATTCCTCTGCATTGTACCATCACCACACTACAAGGATACAAGGGACTAACTACTACCTTTAAAGGGCAAGTGTTTGTGACCCAGTCAGGGCATATAGCACTCAGGCCCTGTGACAAGTACTTCAGCTGTAACCACAACACCTGCCCTTGCTAACACCAACTGGCACCACTTGAGTCTCCACACCTTCACACGGAGCTGTTGCTCAGGACCATGGGTCTCCAAACTGCAGCCCCCCAGCTGTTGCAAAACCACAGTTCCTATCATGTCTGGACAGCTAAAGCTTTGGATTTGGTTGTCCAGGCATGATGGGAAATGTAGTTTTGCAACAGCTGGAGGGCCGCAGTTTGGAGACCCCTGATCTAGGGTGTAGTAAACATTTGGACATCAATGGTGACCCATGCTCAGGACGCTATAGATTTGTCATAGATCAGACAATATGTGGTACTCAGCCAGTAGTTGACCTAGCCCGTGATGCCAATTCTGTGGTGGTATGGCTAGTAATGGTAGATGTCGTGACGCCATTGCTAGTCCAGCACACAGGTGTGATGTTGGTACCTGCTTATTGTATAGCTGCCTGTATTCCTCAAATGGTCGGTAACCTGCCAGGGTTGTTGCAGGTCCCTTGGGCTCTTGTCATGACAGTCCTGAGTGGCATCTGACCCACCCGGGCTGTCAGTACTGCCACCCACAGAGAGGGGAAAAAAATAACCCAAGGTGTGCGGTGTTGTGTGTGTATAGGTGCCGGTGCATATAGAAGATGACAGAGTCCCAGAAGTATAAAAAATAGAACAATGGTAATGTCAGGGTTGGGACAGGAAGACACTAGACAAGTGCTGCCCTAGCACTGGCGCCCACCCCAGCTGTCCCTGCCTACTAGCCCCGACTGCCCTAGGTGACAGCGGACACCTTGGCGGCATTCCCTAACTTAAGCAAGGTGCGACACAAAAACAAAGACCAGACGAATAAACACAGAAAGGGATGGTCAGAGGTCCGAGTCAGAAAACAGCGAAGTACAAAAACAGGATCCAGAGAATAGTCAAAGTTCAAGCCAAGATCTAATAACCAAACTCACAGTCAGAACAATTGCTAGGTCAAGGAAACTCTCACAAGTGAGGCTCTATCGCAGGCAAAGTACTGGGATAGGGGATGATACTTATAGGGGCTGGGCTCCTAATCACAGGATAACAGGACTATCTGATTGGCAGTGTTAACTGTCAATCTCCCTTTGATTACACAGCTGTGTCGCCCAGCCAGGGAAGCCCCGGCTGCAGCAGATAACTAGAAAGAGCCGACACACCCCTCAGCAACCTGGCCTGCCGCTAGGGACGCCGCCGGCGCGCCCTCAGCAGCCGGCCGCTAGGGATGCTGTTGGCACTGTCAGAGCAGAGAGCAGAGCGCGCAGCTCGGCTGCTGACAGGTAAGTAGAGAGCAGGGTGGCCGGCACTACTTGGCATCAAACAAGGGGAAAGGAGTATGTAGCAGCAAGCGATCCCGCTATACAGTGTACTCAATCTGGCTCATGGAGGTGCTCAGCACAACAACAGTGAGTCTATATGAAATATGTGAAGCAACAAAGAAGCAGTCGCTCACCACATTGTAGCCGATGAATTATTTATTAGTAGCACTGTAAACTCGGCAAGAAAGGGGAAAGGTGGAAGAGTAGGTGCGTTCAGACAAAAAATAGAACAGCTTTACTGTCAGACTTTACAAAATAACAGTGCTTGACCTTTTGTGCTTGAGGAGGTAGAGAGGTAGATGTAGCGCTGCTCGTAGAGTAGAGTGAAGTGCAATAGAGGAGAGGAGTTGGCCAGAGAAGCCCCAACCCAGTGTAGCAATGTACTCTGCCAGAACCTGAAGATATTTTTATACTAAGGCTTACTTGTACTTGTGTATAGACTTTGGTCTGACCACCTTTTGCCCCCTGGTATCAGCTAACCTGTCCCAGTAGGGTAATACAAGCCCCAGCTGTGGTTATCTGGGTGTAGCTAGGTGTTCAAAGTGTCCCAGTTACCTGCACTGCGCAATAGGATACGTAGACCTTCTTTGCGGTAACTTTGTCTTATCGAGGCTAGTTCCTCTAATATCAGGATATTGCCCTGCTCTGTTCTGACGTGTTTCTGGTGTGGGTCAGGGTGTTCCTTGGTTATGTATTCACTGCCTTAAAGGGTAAACATCTCCCCCAAAATTCACTATAATGTCACTGCCCAGGGAACCATAAAACTTAACTTTTATTAGAATTCTTAAAATATAACCACATAAACAAAATAGTGTACACCTACACCAAACAACAACCAATACTATGCAATAAAAATTGCCAGTCAGGGTCTGGTCTTAGGGCCCTATTACACAGCGAAAAATCGTTAAATCGTTTTAATTTAAACGATAATCGTTCTGTGTAATTGCAGGCAATGCTCAAAAAATCGTTCGTATGTCGTTGATTGTTGATTTAGATCTGAACCTAAAATTATCGTTAATCGTTCGCTAATCATTCGCTACTCGTTCGCTGTAAATCCACGTTCGTTCGCTCAAGTTCCGCATTTTTTCAGTAATCGTTCAGTGTAATAGCACATTGTCTATTGTTTTGCTGGGATCAGAAGGAATAAACAATCATAGTAACGATCGCAATAACGATCATACTAACGATCGTAATGATTATGGTTCGAATTTTCGCTATAAACGATCGCATTTGAGCGCTAATCGTTCCGTGGAAACACAGCAAACGATCAAGCGACGAGTGAAAAATCATTCATTTTGATCTTTCAACATGTTCACAAATCGTCGTTCATCGTTCGCTAAAAATTCGCAGATCGCTTCGTGTAAACAGTCTTTCAAAGATTCACCTATGTAAAAGATGAGCTTAAGCGATCTTAATAACGATTGAAATTTACGATTTTTCTAACGATTTATTCGTCTAATCGATGATTGTTTAAAACCAAATAGTTGCTTCAAAATCGTTAAATGATCGAGTGGGCGAATTATCTCTTTGTGTAAACGCAGCATAACTAACGATTATCGATCTGTGTAATATGGTGAACGATTTCAGGTTAACGATAAACAATCTCGTTTGCGATCGTTAATCGTTAAAAATCACTCAGTGTAATAGGACCCTTACAGATGAATATGTATGGCAGTACAGACTGGTCTTACAATGATGTGGACCAATAATTACTCACGTACAGTAGGCAGAGGAACAAGAGATAACCTATGATAACCTGCCCTAGGCGGGGTGATCGTCCTAAAAGGGCGGCCCAGCTCCTGGATCCTAACCCTTAATCTCCTACAATAGCCCTTTGATAATGACGGCTATCTGTCTCACTTTAGGAGGCCCTATACTTACTAAAATGCTGGTGACCCTCTGATACAGTGTACACCCTGTAACAATATAGACAACGGATATTACTGTATCTTGTTTATACAGGGGGAGTTAATCAACCCAAGTGGACAGATTAAAAGGAATCCATTATGATAAAAATTGGTATTTCATATATATCATCAATTAGAAAAGTGTGAATAGACACCTAACTTCCACCATGGGAACTTCATATCTATCAGACACTGCATCTTGTTTGTGATCAGTCTCTCCATATGGTCTTCTGATATCAGAGGGTCACGAGCACTTTAGTAAGTATAGGGCCTCCTAAAGTGAGACAGATAGCCGTCATTATCAAAGGGCTATTGTAGGAGATTAAGGGTTAGGATCCAGGAGCAGGGCCGCCCTTTTTAGAACGTTCACCCCGCCTAGGGCAGGTTATCATAGGCACCCAGGGATAGGGGCATACAGGCACCACTTAGATACCCATCACGCCCTTGCCTATACTGATGCCAACCTACTCCACCCCTGCTTGTTAGGCCTAGGGACTTCCACCTTAATATCTTGTTCCTCTGCCTACCATACGTGAGTAATTATTGGTACACATCATTGTAAGACCAGTCTGTACTGGCATACATGTTCATCTGTAATACCAGACCCTGACTGGCAATTTTTATTGTATAGTATTGGTTGTTGTTTGGTGTAGGTGTACACTATTTTGTTTCTGTGGTGATATTTTAAGAATCCTAATAAAAGTTAAGTTTTATGCTTCTCTGGGCAGTGACATTATAGTGTTTCCTTGTTACCTCTCCCTTTAAGGTGCTTAGCACTGCATACTGAATGTAGTGGTCGTAGCAAAAGAACTGTTGGTCTCTAACTGCATCTGTACAGTTTCATGACTAGACCAGACTGACTTGCACTTGTTGTCCCCGACAGCGGTCCTGGCATAAGCCAGGCCCTGGCTCAACTACAGCAGGAACAGTGTTTTTTGTGTCCTTCCTCTCTGAGAATCTGGATAAGACTACCCTGTTCCTCCTCCACCAGTGTAAACTTCTCCTACAGGGGCTTGTAGTGTACCTCTCTATGAATGGTGGGGATTAGTGTGTGCAGGAGAAAGAAAAGAGATGATAGTTGAAGACAAAAAGAGCACCTTCTATTGGTCAACAATAAACACATGGCACACATAAAACATTAACCCAATACTGCAATAATAGTAACACATAGAAAATACTGACACCTAGTGGTGAAACTTAAGAATACCTCATCACCCCTTTAACCCGAGAGAAAAGGCTTTATGACAGGTGCACAGGAGAGACAAAAACACCTGTGGTGGGACACCACAAATACATTTAATTTAGTGAAAAACATAAAATAAGAGTCGCAAAGGAAGTGGAGAGCTGGGACTATGCAATTCTAATTAGCCCTGGGGGACAAAATTATCCTCCCATTCCAGGGAGAGAGCTGCAGGACTGGGTGCAGAGCTATGTCTAGTAAAGAACATAAGATGATCTGCAGCAATTTCAATACTTGGATGTCTAAGTGTGTGTTTTCACATATGTTAGGATTGCGATCTGAATGCTGTGGAAATAAGGCAATTTTAGATCATCTATTTTATAGCTCTGTGATATGCCATTCCTGTTATTTTAGAAACATGTAACGCAATATCAATATTGAGTCATACATTTCTAGCAAGAACAACAGAAATGGCACAACATAGAGCTGTAAAATAAATAATCCAAAATTGCCTGTTATTTCTTGGCTACTGCATATACCTGCTAAAAAAGTCAGGAGTGGGGACAGGTTCCCTTTTAAAAGCTTCCCAGTGACGTGCTTGTGAAAAAAAGATGAAGAACAGGATTTTATAATTTTACACTAAGATACATAAGGAACAATAAAACCAAACAGTTTCTTGACAGGTATAGACAGGAAAACGGGCATACTAGTAAAATAACTGATTTACCATCGCCATCTTGTGATCATAACTTGTACTGTACTGCAGTCTTTTGCTACTTTTTTTTATTGTGCAAAAGACTTTGTGACCTGAGGCTTATGTGTAATAATCTTCCTCATCCCACCACTGTCCGTAAGAATATAAACAGAGGGGGGGGGGGGGGCTACTTAAAAGTGATGGTATAGTGAATCACCTCTAGATTCTGGCATTAAGCTGTCAGACTAACACAGACACAACCAGACAGTGGGCCCTATCTGAACCACCCACTGTCCCTGCCTAATTGCCTCAGCCGACCCTAGGCGGTCGCGGACAACCACGAAGACGTTCCCTGCGCTATATACGTGGTACACAAAACAATATGGACAGACAAACACAATAAGGAATAGTAAACCAGGCCTGGTCAAACCACACGGGCAACGCAGTACAAAATCAGCAATCCAAAAGAGTAGTCACAAGTCAGGCGGGAGGTCAGAATAACGAGTCGAGCAGTAGGAGGGATAGGACGGGGAACGCAGGAATATACAGGGGAGAGCTGGGACCAGGAATACACCTAATAGCCAGCGATCAGTGAATGACCGCTGGCTCTTTAAATACAGGACCAGGAGCCCAGACCAGGATGTGATTGGTCTGGACTCCTGAGTCCTGATCAAATCACATGTGTAGACTGCAAGCCGGGTGACAGAGGCGTCTGCCACTCAGCTTGAGCCTAATACTACTCAGCCGAGCATACAACGCTCAGCTGAGCCGCCGCACGTCATCGGAGCCCGCGGCGTCCCTGGTAACCAAGGACGTCGTCGGGTCTCCGTGACGTCACCCGGCCCCGGAGAGGAAGGCGGCGCTGCGCTCCGGCCGGGGCAGACGTCACTGGAGCGCGGTCGGGTAAGTTCCTGACATAAGCTTAGTCGTACTGTATATAGAAAATAATTATGTAGAGATGAGTGAGTAGTGAAATATTCAACTTTCGAGAATTCGAATCGAATAGGCACCGATATTCGACTATTCGAACGAGTATTCAATCCCATTATAGTCTATGGGGAAAAAAATTCTCGGCACTTGGAAATCAAAATTCGACCACTTGGAGGTCACCAAGTCCCCCATGAAACCTCCCTAAACAATGCCAACACCTCCAAATGATACTGGGACATTAGGGGGAGCATGCCTGGGTGCACCCAACACCACAAAATCGCCACTCTCTGCAGTATAACGCCACTCTCTGCAGTTGTGAAGGAAAAATATTTGCGAACGCTTTATAAACATTTATAGCAATGATTACACATTTTGTTCGTATTTCTTGCGCAGTGTTACATACATGATTCCAATGTGCGTCTGCTGAGCGTCATGTTATTCACGTGTATCACGCGTAATGCTGTACGAACGTTACTGGAACAGTATGTATGACGTGCCTTTTTCTGGGCTACTGGAACGCGGCTCCTTTAGAATGAACGGAGCCGCGTCATGCAGGAGAGGGAATTCCCTCCCACTGGGGGCGGGCGGGCCGGCCTCCAGTGCTTGAGCACTGGCCGGTTCCCGTGCAGAGAACGGCGCCGTGCACGGGAACGGGGCCTCGGTCCAAAAAACGGACCACGACACCAGTTCCCCGTGCTGGCGCCGTTCGATCAGTGGGTTCAGGTTAAAGAAGATGTACATGGTGGTACATCCTCTTTAAGCATTTAAATGCAGCTTTCAAACCTGACAGCTGCATTGAAATGCTCTGTATCTGTAGTCCCTGGTGTCTAGTGGGAAGAATCTCCCCCCTGCAATGCGATCGTGGGGGGGGAAATCCGTTCTTCTGGCCGGATGGGGCCTCAGCTTCGGGCGACGCTGATCCCGGCTCGGCAATACATTATGAGAGATCAATGCTATAAGAGATCAGTGCTGTGTATATAGAAGTCCCCCAAGGGGATTTTTAGTTAAAGTAAATAAAAAGTAAAAAAAAAAAATTTTAATAAAAAATCCCCTTTTTTCCATTTTATAAATAAAAATAAATAAATAAATAAAACAAACGTACTTGGTATCGCCGACATTCCTGATCTCACAGGGTAAATGGCGTAAGCAAAAAAATTCCAAAGTGCAAAATTGCACATTTTTGGTTGCACTGAATCCATAAAAAAATTTAATAAAAAGTGATCAAAAAGTCACATATACACAATCAAGGTACCGTTAGAAAGAATAGATCATGGCGCAAAAAAATTACACCTCACACAGCCCCATTGACCAAAAAATAAAAGCGTTATGAGGATGGGAATAGAGCAATTTTAAACACATTTAGTTTTTTTTTAAAGGATTTAATTTTTTAAAAGCCATCAAATAATATAAAAGTCATGCACGTTACATATCGTTGTAATCGTACTGAATACAATTGGTGTCGCAAAAAAAAAAAAAGGTGTAAAAATGCAAGTGCCATGGCCTTTAAAACATAAAGTGGAAAAAGCAAAAGCCCAAAAACGAAAAGTGACTTTGACCTTAAGGG
The DNA here is from genome assembly GCF_027789765.1 of Dendropsophus ebraccatus. Classification (NCBI taxonomy): domain Eukaryota; kingdom Metazoa; phylum Chordata; class Amphibia; order Anura; family Hylidae; genus Dendropsophus; species Dendropsophus ebraccatus. Next base: position 146,817,357 of record NC_091455.1, on the reverse strand, counting down.
GTTAAACACTATTCCGAATTATGCTTAGTTTGTCCTTAAATGAGAGCTGCATAAACTAGTGACAGAAATGGTATACAGAAAAATATATTATTTACACAATTTTGTTGAGCTGTTCTCATAACGCAGACAATTGATAGATGGATAAATAAGTGAAAATCAGCAGCTCTGGTGCAAGAAGTGAACTTCCGCGTGACTCCAAAACCGGACCACCACCCCATGTGCAGAAATGTGATAATTTAGCGATGTTGGCACAGGCAGGGCTGGTTCTAGCTTTTTTGTTGCCTGAGGCAAAAACTGAAACTCCCTGTACCTCTAACTTATAGTCATACAGTTACCAAATAATAGCAGTAAACCAGGAACAAATACTTCCCACTGTACATAAACCAAGGAGTTACATGGTGCAACGACCCCCCTCCCTAGTATACAGGTAAAAAATATAGTCACCATCAGGGGCGTAGCTAGGATTCACAGGACCCCATAGCAAAATATGTTAAGGGGCCCCCTACCCTACGCACAACACAAAGCACTGCATGATATGTATAATATAGTATGCTCTGTGATGTGGCCAAAAACAAAATCAGAGTTCCAATGGCTGCTTGCTATGACAGTCCACTGTTTTTACCTATAAGGGCCCATTAGGAGCTCTTATGGTTAAATACATAGGTGCAGGAGCAGACTACTGCAGTGTGCAAAAGACCCAAAGTTCTGAAGACAAGCAGATATTTGCTTTACTGCTCGTGCACTGATAACCACTGACCTTTGCACTAGCTCTGCACATTTTCCTTTCCTACTTAATTGAGGTCAGAGGTTATCAGTGTAGTGAATCAGAGATCTCTGTCTTCTGCTTGTTAATCCCTTTTATGTTGCAGCATGTAAGTAATAGAGATGAGCGAACCTTGGGCATGCTCGAGTCCATCCGAACCCGAACTTTCGGCATTCAGCCCTAAGGCTATGTGGAAAACATGGATATAGTCATTGGCTGTATCCATGTTTTCCAGACAACCTTAGTCCTTTATCCAACTTCAGCAGCCGCCACTAATCAAATGCCGATCGTTCGGGTTCGGATGGACTCGAACCCAAACCCGGTTCGCTCATCTCTAGTAAGTAAACATTGGGTCACTTACACACTGCAGTACATAAGGGGTTAAGCAGAAGGACACACACTCTTACCTTCTCCCCCTGGCCCCCCTCCTGCACGGGCCACATAGCAACTGCCTACCCGGCCTCTATGGTAGCTACGCCACTGTTCCCAATAAATATACCATCAGAAAAGGGGGCTGTTGCTAGGAAGAAGCAGTGTGTTTATTATGGTTCGGAGCAGTGTTGCCCAACCTTTTCCAACTCCGGGGCACCCCTTCCCTATTTTCTACAAAATACAAAAAACATCATTCAGTGACTAACAGTTGGCATCAGTTCCCTTTTCCCATACAGTAGTAATTCTGCTGTTTGGTGTTTTGTGCAGTAAAGTGAGTAGGTATGTTGGTTGCCCCCTATATAGGGTCCCTTGCTGTACCCCCATATAGTAATAATGCCTTCTGCTGTGCCCCATATAGTAATAATATTATAGTAATGATGTTGACTGCTGTGCCCCATATAGCAATAATGTCTCCTGCTGTTCCCCCCATATAGTAATAATCTCTCCTGCTGTGCCCATATTGTAAAATGCCCCCTGCTGGGCCCTTCATATAGTAATAATGCTCCATGCTGTGCCCTCCATATAGTAATAATGCCCCCTGCTTTGCCCCCATATAGTAATAATGTCTCGGCTGCCCCACTTATAGTAATAATGTCTCCTGCTGTGCCCCCGATATAGTAATAATGTCTCCTGCTTTGTCCCATATAGTAATAATGTCTCCTGCAATCCCCTAATAGTAATAATGGCCCCTGCTGTGCCCCCACATATATTAATGTTTCCGGCTGTGCCCCCCATATAGTAATAATGTCTTCTACTGTGCTCCATATAGTAATAATGCCCCCTGCTGTGCCCCCATATAGTAATAATGTCCCCTGTTGTGCCCTCTATGTAGTAATAATGTCCCCTGCTGTGTCCTCCATATAGTAATAATTAGAGATGAGCGAAACTTTCAGACTTTTGGTCCGAAAGCAGTTCGCTCGATCGTGATGCTTGTGATCCCGAGTGCATAGTTGCGATCCCGAGAGTATGCGGCCAGGATATTCCAGGGAATCGATCTGGAATTCCCTGGAATATCCTGGCCGTATATTCCCGGGATCGCAACTATGCACCCGGGATCACAGGCATCACGATCGAGCGCAGATGGCGTCGGACCAAAAGTCCGATGGTCCGCGCATCTTTAGTAATAATGTCCCCTGCTGTGCCCTCCATGTAGTAATAATGTCCCCAGCTGATCCCTTTATATAGTAATAATGTCTCCTGCTGTGCCCCCATATAGTAATAATGCTCCCTGCTGTGTCCTCCATATAGTAAAAATGACCCCTGCTGTGCCCTCATATAGTAATAATGTCTTCTGCCGTCCCCCATATAGTAATAATGCCCCCTGCTGTGCCCCCACATATAGTTATAATACCCCCTGTTGTGCCCCCATACAGTAATAATGCTCCCTGCTGTGCCCCCTCATATAGAAATAATCCCCCTTCTGTGCCCCCTCATACAGTAATAATGCCCACTGCCTCGGCTGATATACACTAATCTAACAGGACACAATAGCACAGCATACTGCAGTACTGAGTCCAGTTAAATGTGTTTATATCAATGGAGAGTGGCCCAAATAATCTCTAGTTGACTACATTATGTGAAGTGAAGTGAATGGGGCCTGCTATACTAAAGCACACTATACAGTAGGTCAGCATCTGTTTGATGAAAGTTTACCTGCTATTATAAAAAAAGACAAAAGACAAAAAGACAAAAAAAAGACAGCACAGAGACATGTCAAAAGTTTTTTTTTTTTTTTATAATGACAGGTCCACTTGAAGGATACCTCTGATGTGCTGCACTCACATGTGTGTTGTGTATTAGGGACATATAATACACACTTATCTCTCTTCTCTGTCTTCTCCTGTCTCCTTATCCGTGGTTTTTATTACAGCAATTCAGGTTTAACCCTTTGACTGGTTTCCTCCAGAAACTTCTCTTACATTAGCAGCAGAAGAGCAGTAGAAGGGTTAAACCTGACCTGCTGTAATAAATAAAGAGTTACAGATAAGGAGACAGGAACAGCCTGCCGGGCCCCCTTGGTTGGCGGGCCAGGTTGCGGCTGCGACCTCTGCGACCGCTGTAGCTATGACACTGCTGGTGCTCATGAATATCCAGGATTACTCAGCTCACGCACATAATGTAGAATGAATGAGAGCTACTATCGTCATATTGTCAGAGTAAATCTTTATGTAACTTACTTCATAAGATTGGCGCACTGTATGTAATTTGTCCCGAAGTGTCATCTGGGCAGTGAGCCACCAGCAAGTAGTCAATGTCCCCTGGGTGTTCCTGCACGGTAATCATGCCACTTAGCGGGTTCAATCTGTGCTGTACTGCGCAGATGCAGAATAGTCGCAAACTCATTGCCTCGATCCTTCCAGCGATGATCTCAGCCGGCAATAAGTTTAAGGCTATTCTGCACCTGTGGATAGTGTGGTTCCGGAACTCCAAAATTCATTTAAAAGGTAACCTTTATTAAATCATAATATTAAAATCAGCAGGACAAACCATGCTGCATGGCAAGATCGACGCGTTTTGCACATGCGCGCTTGGTCATGATCTGGTAATTAACATACAAACACATGTTTAAAAGCAAGTTGCAGCCAATGGAAATGTTCCCAGTGCAGATACTGCAAGTGGGGTAGGTGCGTGCAATTAGTGATCAGACTGTGTGATTGCACTACCTGGGCAGTCTAGCAGCTAATTCACATTGTACATTATGTTGCATCATGTTTATACTGTGTTTATAGCCGCAACCACGATGTATATGGGGGATAAGGAGCATGTTCCATTGGCTGCAACTTACTTTTAAACATGTGTTTGTATGTTAATTACCAGATCATGACTAAGAGCGCATGTGCGAAACGCATCGATCTTGCCATGCAGCATGGTTTGTCCTGCTGATTTTAATATTATGATTTAATAAAGTTGACCTTTAAAATGAATTTTGGAGTGCCGGAACCACACTATTTACAGTCTCCTATGTCCATTGGCGGTCAGCCACCGCAGGAACCGTGCACCCTTCAAAATGCACGGAGATCCGAGTAACGTCCAGAAGGTGAGCTGATTTCAACCTTTTTTTCTGCTGTTTGTTTCACCTGTGCAGTACAGCATTGATCGGACCCATTGTACTACGCATGTGCGGCGAAGTAAGAACATAACAGCAATTATGCAGTTTGAATCACGCTCAGAGGGCTGTGATTACTACGCAGGAACGTTCAGGGGACAATGACTACTTTTCGGCGCGTGGCAAGTTTATAAAGTAGGGTTGTGGGTTGTACATTGCAAGGACCCACAATCTGACCCCCCCAAAACCACTTGTACCTTCAGATACACTACCGTTCAAAAGTTTGGGGTCACATTGAAATGTCCTTATTTTTGAAGGAAAAGCACTGTATTTTTCAATGAAGATAACTTTAAACTAGTCCTAACTTTAAACAAATACACTCTATACATTGCTAATGTGGTAAATGACTATTCTAGCTGCAAATGTCTGTTTTTTGCTGCAATATCTACATAGGTGTATAGAGGCCCATTTCCAGCAACTATCACTCCAGTGTTCTTATGGTACAATGTGTTTGCTCATTGGCTCAGAAGGCTAATTGATGATTAGAAAACCCTTGTGCAATCATGTTCACACATCTGAAAACAGTTTAGCTCGTTACAGAAGCTACAAAACTGAACTTCCTTTGAGCAGATTGTGTTTCTGGAGCATCACATTTGTGGGGTCAATTTTTGGGGTCAACTTTCATCTAAAACTCGACAGTCTATTCTTGTTCTTAGAAATTAAGGCTATTCCATGCGAGAAATTGCTAAGAAATTAAAGATTTCCTACAACGGTGTGTACTACTCCCTTCAGAGGACAGCACAAACAGGCTCTAACCAGAGTAGAAAAAGAGATGGGAGGCCGCGTTGCACAACTAAGCAAGATGATAAGCACATTGGAGTCTTTAGTTTGAGAAACAGGTGCCTCACAGGTCATCTTCATCAAATAGTACCCGCAAAACACCAGTGTCAACATCTATATTATCCGACATGGAGATAGAGGAGCGGCTGCACATTACACCTATGGCTGACACTAATGCTGCTAAGCCTATTTTAAAAAACCAACTTCAGGATGTTGGAATATGAATTGATCAAGCCATATCGCCCTGTGTACCAACGTGCAGGTCTCCTGGTTCACACGGGTCCCTACGCTAACTCCACACTGTGTCGGTCAGTGAAGAGGCAGCTGCGGGATTTTGGGCTTCAGGGCAAAGTGGCAAAGAAAAAGCCATATCTGAGACTGGCCAATAAAAGAAAAAGATTAAGATGGGCAAAAGAACACAGACATTGGACAAAAGAAGACTGGAAAAAAGTGTTGTGGATGGATGAATCCAAGTTTGAGGTGTTTGGATCACAAAGAAGAACGTTTGTGAGTTGCAGAACAAATGAAAAGATGCTGGAAGAATGCCTGACGCCATCTGTTAAGCATGGTGGAGGTAATGTGATGGTCTGGGGTTGCTTTGGTGCTGGTAAGGTGGGAGATTTTTACAGGGTGAAAGGGATTCTGAATAAGGAAGGCTATCACTCAATTTTGCAACGCCATGCCATACCCAGTGGACAGCGCTTGATTGGAGCCAATTTCATCCTACAACAGGACAATGACCCTAAACACACCTCCAAATTGTGCAAGAACTATTTACAGCAGAAGCAGGCAGCTGGTATTCTATCAGTAATGGAGTAGCCAGCGCAGTCACCAGATCTGAACCCCATTAAGCTGTTGTGGGAGCAGCTTGACCGTATGGTACGCCAGAAGTGCCCATCCAACCAATCCAACTTGTGGGAGCTGCTTCTAGAAGCGTGGGGTGCAATTTCTCCAGCTTACCTCAACAGATTAACCCTTAGGGGACACAGCCAGTTTTCATTTTTGAGTTTTCGTTTTTCCCTCCTCGTGTATATAAGACCATAGCGCCTGCATTTTCCACCTAGAGACCCAAATGAGCCCTTATTTTTTGCGCAACTAATTGTACTTTGCTATGGCAGATGTAATTTTTGCCTAAAATGTGCCGGGAAACCCGAAAAAAATTATATGTGTGGTGAAATTGAAAAAAAAAAAAATGTTTTTCTTTTATTTGGGGGGGGGGGGGGGGGGGGGGGTTGTTTTTACTCCATTCGCCCTGGGGTAAAACTGACTTGTTATATATGTTCCTTAAAGAGAACCTATCATCTAAATTTCACTGTCCCTAATATTAAAGTATATCTTTCCCTAAGTCTATCTATGAAGATACAGACTGCCTTTGCAGTCTGTATCTTATGCCTTACCTACTCTTTCGTATCTGTGTAAGCAAGGCCGGGCGCCGCCATCTTGATGACGTCATTTGCGTTCCACCGTTGGAACGCAAGTTGCGTCATCAAGATGGCGGCGCCTGGCCTTGCTTGCACAGAAACAGAGGATTAGGTAAAGTAGAAGATACAGACTGTAAAGGCAGTCTGTATCCTCATGAAGTCTATTTATGAAGATACAGACTGCCTTTGCAGTCTGTATCTTATGCCTTACCTACTACTTCGTGCCGGTGCAGCAGGGCCGGCGCCGCCATCTTGATTACATCTTTGCGTTCCACCGCTGGAACGCAAGTTACTTCATCAATATGGCGGCGCCGGCCTTGCTGCACAGAACAGAGTAAGTAAAGTAGAAGATACAGACTGTAAAGGCAGTCTGTATCTTCATGAAGTCTATTTATGAAGATACAGACTGTCTTTACAGTCTGTATCTTCTACTTTACCTAATCCTCTGTTCTGTGCAGCAAGGCCGGCGCCGCCATCTTGATGACGTAACTTGCGTTCCAGCGGTGGAACGCAAAGACGTAATCAAGATGGCGGCGCCGGCCCTGCTGCACTGGCACAGAGTAGTAGGTAAGGCATTAGATACAGACTGCAAAGGCAGTCTGTATCTTCATAAATAGACTTCATGAAGATACAGACTGCCTTTACAGTCTTATACTTTACCTAATCTGCTTGTTTGGTGTAGCTAGGGCGGGGGGGGGGGGGCGCCATCTTGAAGACGTGACTTGCGTTCCAGCGGTGGAACGCAAGTGACGTCATCAAGATGGCGGGCCCCCACCGGCCTTGCTGCCGCTCTGCATGACGGGAGTTTCCTGTCTCGCGCCGGCTCTTTTGAAAAGAGCCGGCGCGAGGCAGGAAAGTAAAACAGAAATATTTAAAAAACGCAGCTTTAAAATTAATTAATTATATTTACAAATATTGTTAAAATTAGGATTTACATCTAATTAGGGAATAAAAAAAATTCATTTTCGCCCGTGATTGGTTCTCTTTAAGTTGTTACGATTACAACGATATGTAACGTATAACTTTTATTTGATTTGATGGCTTGTAAAAAATTAAAACCTTTTAAAGAAAATACATGTTCCTTAAAATCGCTCCATTCCCAGGCTTATAGCGCTTTTATCCTTTGGTCTATGGGTCTGTGTGAGGTGTCATTTTTTGCGCCATGATGTGATCTTTCTATTGGTACCTTGAATGCACATATATGACTTTTTGATCGCTTTTTATTACAATTATTCTGGATTTGATGCGACCAAAAATGCGCAATTTTGCTCTTTGGGATTTTTTTGCGCTGACGCCGTTTACCGTGTGAGATCAGGAATGTGATTAATTAATAGTTCAGGCGATTACGCACGCGGCGATAGCAAACATGTTTGTTTATTTATTTATTTTTATTTATAAAATAGGGAAAGGGGGGTGATTCAGACTTTTATTAGGGGAGGGGGTTTTGTGTTATTAAAAATACATTTTTCTTTTACTTTACACATATACTAGAAGCCCCCCTGGGGGACTTCTAGTATATGCACTCTGATCTCTCATAGAGATCCATGCAGTATAGTTATACTGCATGAATCCATGAGATTGGTGTTCTATTGCTTTTGGCTGCTGCAGTCAAAAGCAATAGAATGCCGAGCCGGGATCAGCGCCATTACGGCGCAGACCCAGGCCCAAGATGGATGCGGGGATCGCCCCCCCGCCATCGCACCGCGGGGGGGCGATCCCCCCACTAGACCACCAGGGATGGAGATGAGCAAGTATTTAGAAGCAGCTGTCAACTTTGACAGCTGCTTCTAAGTACTTAATTAGCGGGCAAGGCGATCGGACCGTGCCCGCTAATAGCCGCGATCCCGGGCTACATGCGGCACCCGGGATCGCGGCAGTTCAGAGGGGGGTCGCCGCGCGACCCCCCTCTGAACTCCCATAGCGGCACGAGGACGTTCAGTATTGTACTGGTGCAGCTATGGGTTAATAGCTAGAATGCCAAAGGTGTGCAATGCTGTAATTGCTGCAAAAGGTGGATTCTTTGACGAAAGCAAAGTTTGATGTAAAAACAATGTTATTTCAAATACAAATCATTATTTCTAACCTTGTCAATGTCTTGACTCTATTTTCTATTCATTTCACAACGTATGGTGGTGAATAAGTGTGACTTTTCATGGAAAACACAAAATTGTGTGGGTGACCCCAAACTTTTGAACGGTAGTGTAGCTGTTTTTAATCCAAGATCTGTCCTGGGGGCATTTCGGCAGGTGATGCAGTTATTGTCCTAAAAAACAACTTTTAAACTTGCAGCCCCGTAACAAACTGGCGTGGCCTAGAGTGACTATGCATTAGGCTGGCACAACCTCTCTGTCTCTCCTCCCCGCCCTCCTCATCATTAGGAATGCTCCAGGCAGATTGTTTCTTATTCATCAGCTGTGAGAACACGGCACCTGTGCAGTTTTCACTGCAGGGGAATAGGAAAAATCCTGCCAGTGGCATTCCTAATGATGAGGAGGGTGGGAAGGAGGGACGGAGGGGTGGTGCAAAGTGAGGGCACAGATACTCTAGGCCACGCTAGTTTGGCACAGGGCTGCAAGTTTAAAAGTTGTTTTTTAGCACAATAACTGCATCACCTGCCGAACGGACCCCAGGACAAATCTTGGATTAAAAGCAGCTATCCGAAGGTACAAGTGGTTTGGGGGGGGTCAGATTGTGGGTACAGAGTTGCTTTAATTCTAAGGGCCCGCCCTGCATATACCAGATATAACCAGCGCCAAACCTTTTACATTACTATAGCGACTTTGCACAGAGCTGTGTATGAGAACAGTGATGCTAGCTCACTGCTAGTAACGTGTCAGTCACTCTATGCAAACAGTATAATGTGCCACTTAATTTTCTTGAAAGTAGAAGTGTCATGAAGCTAACAAATCTTAGGCAGGCAGAGGTGTGCGAAAACATAATAACAAAAGTATACTTACTTGTCCTTATGCCCTTGGAGCGCTTCCTTAAAGATATCTGACAGACGCCGGCCTCCTTCAGCTCCTCCAGCTGCAATGTCACATGCTCTGCCAATGGATCACCCACTCAGCCAATCAGTGACTGGGGATGGACACCACATTTGTTAGTTTCACAAGACTTCTCCTTGTCAGCTGTTATTCATGTTCCAAACTGCTGACACTGTTAGATGCTGTTAGGGCAAGAAGACACGTTACCGTACATATATTTATAGAAAAGGCTTTTATTCTCTGGTACAAAGAGTCAAAGAGGCTTCTCCCTGCTTAATTGACACTTGGATACTGAGTACCCAGCAGGTTTAGGTATAGGAGGGGGAGTTACAAATTAGTGAACATAATGTGTAGATACATATTACATACAAGTATGCACAATATATACACACACCTCATAAACATATACTGTATAATGAAATACACATTACCTATGTGCATACATAGTACACACACACACGCACACACACACGCACAATACGTACATCAAATCCTTATGGATTTTATGAAATCCCTGATGTTATCATTTTCCTGCAACATATATATGATGTATATTTATGGTGGTGTCCATGTTACTATGATATGCTATAATTGGTGTGATCCTGTCACTTGAAAAAAACTTTTGACAAACCTCGCGGATGTAGGTATACACCTTGTGATGTATGTTTTTTCTTCAGGATTTGAGTGCCCCTTTAATCCAGGGATATTGACATACATGCAGAAGTTTCACTATCCACTGCTCCATCCTACTTGTGCACATTGTGCAGGTGAAAGATCTTTGTAGCAGGCAGATGTCCAGCTTTATGACTCTGCAATATGTGTAAAGAACGCAAAATAAAGACACAATACATGGTAATCAGGTGTCAAAGGGTCACAATTTTATTTAAAATGACATGACACTGAAAATGTCAGACCCCCAACTCACGAAGAGTCACCCTCCAGCACTCAGGCGAGGAAAAACCCCTGTGGGGGAAACCTCGAGGGAGCCATGGCTGAAGAGTTGTCCCTCCCCTGGGCTTAGAGGGTAATACCATACTATAAATATAATAAACTGGATGTGAGAGATGTGGCTGCAATATCTGTCACCTTATTGATGGCGGCTGTATCTCTTCTCCTTCATAAATCCAGGTCCAGTTCTCAAGAAGGTGGAGACTCAATTAAGGGGTAGTCTAAAGCAGTTCCAACAAGAGAGAAAAGGAGAGGCACTCACCGTATAAAATCTTCTTTATTGAATGCTTTTAAAACATGATCCAGGGAGTGTAGCAGACAGCGTGGGACGCCGAACAGCAGCTGATAGTGTGAAGGCCCTTTCCCGCGCGCATGCGCGCTTCCTCAGACACTGCTTCACTCGCTCACCTGCAAACCTAAATAGTATCTCGGACTGCAGGTGAGAGAACGTAACTACAAGTAATATGACTTAACAAATATAAACAGAGTGTGTACGTACAACAGTTAAAAACAGTTACTGTGAAGATACAGATTCTGTTATGGAGAACGGGGACAGTAAATCATAGTAATTCATAAGACCATGCTTAGATCGATACGTTCATTAGGACCGCATTCATTTTGTGCGTTTGCATAATAATTCTTGCTTCTTTTTGTAGTAAAATCTTGTTAGTGTCTCTGCCATTTTGAGGGAAAACACGTACCAGTCCCATGAATTTGAGATGGCGAATATCACCCTGGTGCGTTTCATCTATGTGTTGTATGAGCCGTGGGACCCCTTTCTTGGTTCGTATAGACCTTATATGTTCAGAGAACCTTTTATTCAAAGGTCTAGTGGTTTTACCCACGTAGAAAATCCCGCAACTACAAACAATAGCATACACAACATTTTTGGTTTTACAGCAGATCATGTCTGTGATAGAGAAGAAGACGCCTCCCAAAGTTATGCTTTTACAATTGTAGAAATAGTCAAGAAATATTCAATTGTAGAAATAGTCAAGAAATAGTCTTGTTAGTGTCTCTGCCTCAAAATGGCAGAGACACTAACAAGATTTTACTACAAAAAGAAGTGAGAATTATTATGCAAACAAACGCACAAAATGAATGCGGTCTTAATGAACGTATCGATCTAAGCATGTTCTTATGATTTACTATGATTTACTGTCCCCGTTCTCCATAACAGAATCTGTATCTTCACAGTAACTGTTTTTAACTGTTGTACGTACACACTCTGTTTATATTTGTTAAGTCATATTACTTGTAGTTACGTTCTCTCACCTGTAGTCCGAGATACTATTTAGGTTTGCAGGTGAGCGAGTGAAGCAGTGTCTGAGGAAGCGCGCATGTGCGTGGGAAAGGGCCTTCACACTATCAGCTGCTGTTCGGCGTCCCACGCTGTCTGCTACACTCCCTGGATCATGTTTTAAAAGCATTCAATAAAGAAGATTTTATACGGTGAGTGCCTCTCCTTTTCTCTCTTGTTGGAACTGTACTATATTGCTGCTGCTGCATTCCCCGAGAGAGCACCCCGTTATATATGCTTTCAGCTACTTGACTATGCATGGTGATTTAGTGTAGTGCCGGTCTACTGTTTCTCCTATATAGTATTCGGCCTGAATCACTTGTCTATGTTCTCTGGACCTGAGCACAACCATTGAACTGATTACCAGTAGATCACCTCCCCACAATGGTGCAGCTGCAGCCTATACACCAGAGAGCGAACTAAATGCAGGGCGTTTGGACGCAGACAGCTTTTTTCTGTTATGTGATACGAAGGACAGTATTCAATCACTGAGTATTAAGAGTCTTGAATTTAAAATTCAACAACTGGCAGATAAGGAACTGAGATTATTTTGGACAATTAACTCATTAAATGCATATGTCCAGTGTGAACGGGCCCCGAGAGGCTTGCGTCATTTCAAAGAAATATCTCAATTCAACACGGACGTGAAATTTGCCAAAGAATGGGAAGCACTACACCAAATCCATGCTATGAATCTGCTGAAACTTATCCTTACACAAAATGAAAAAGAATATGAAGATATTACATCTTAGCTCTGCAAAATGAAGACAGAGTTACGCACAAGAGTGAGTGATACACATTTTTGTGAGTTCCAGAAAAAAATGGACATTAAATTGTCTAAATTACAAAGTGAACTGAAAGAGCAAAAAAAGGATAAATTTATCAGAGACAAAATAGATTATGAACAAGGGACCACCTTCATTAATAAAAAAGAATACCGCAAGAAAAAAACGCACCCCCGGCAATTCAACAAAACTACTAAACCAAACCACAACAAAAATAAAAAAATAAAAAAAAATAAAAAAAATCAGAGTCAGATTCATCGTCTACAGAAGATTCCACCAAAAATATAAATAAAATGACACCACAAACTTACAAAAAGACAGAAAACAAACAATATGTCAGAAAACACCAAGAAGAAAACAATGCAAACACCACAAGCACACCAGCCAACCCAAGTGGACATTCAAAAAACTGGGTCACTCTAAGAGAAAGATCAGACGCGGACGTGGAAGAAAAAGAAGAGTTACCCACGGTGAAAAGGAAACAAGTCTCATGGAACATAGTGAGGGACAAATAACATTACAAGATCCTCCATTAATCATAAATTTAACTGACATTGAACTTAATGATCACGTTACTTCTGTCCTTAACAAAGGTCTTAATTTCTGTATGACTGAACAGTTCGATCCCGTTGACTTCGAGATCGATCTGTTCAAAGCGACACGTAAACTGCAGTTGAAAAAGTTTTTTGATGTGAACACGTCGCATGTAACGAATCAATCTGTTCCTGTAGGTGACGTGCCTGTAAGTTTAAGATGTTTGGGTTTTTCCCTGGCAGGTGCCACATCTGAAATTGACAATGTCATATTGACCACTTTAATGGATCTTACGGACAATGCAAATTCAGATATTACTCAGAATTGTCTTATGCCTCCTAACACTTTCTTTACAGGTGGAGTACCCTCTAAGTTTTCTCCTCCCATACCACCCGGTAGCAATATCGATTTGTTTAAAAATAAAGTATTGGAAGACATCAAGGCCCTCATTTACCCTACAGATAAAATGAATTTAACTCCTGACGAAATAATAGCATTAAAATGGCTTAAAAATAGAAATGACATCACAGTAAAAAAGGCCGATAAAGGGGGAAACACGGTATTACTTAAGACCACCGACTATCTGTCGGAAGCTTTACGACAACTAAATGACACCAGAACATACACCAAACTCAATCACAACCCCACAGAAAAGATTAAAACACGGTTACAGACATTCCTACACATTAGTGTCGAAAAAGGAGTATTATCTAAACAAAAAGCTGCTAAATTAATGCCCATTACACCTAGACCCCCCATATGGTACCATGTACCAAAAATTCATAAAGGCATCCTTCCACCCCCTGGCCGGCCCATCGTGTCTGGAGTGGGCTCAGTTACTGAGCCTCTCTCCAGATACCTGGACTGGCTACTGAGACCAGCCCTTGAGAGTGTCCCAGCGCTGGTTAAAGACACCACCCAATTCCTGGCAGCCCTAGATGGGCTTATTTTTAACAGCAACATGATTTTGGGGACAATCGATGTGGAAAGCCTGTACACCAGGATCCCCCACACACTCGGTGTCCAGACCATACGCGAACTTCTATCCCTTACTGAAAGATCCGCTGAATACATAGATTTCATATGTGACGGGTTATTACTTATTCTGGAAAATAATGCTTTCACTTTTGGTGAAGACTGGTACATACAAAAAGAGGGTACTGCGATGGGTACTCCCGTCGCATGTACCCTCGCCAATCTCTATCTTGCCATGCTAGAGAAAAATATGGTCTTTAATGTTAATAATCCCTTTTCACATGCCATTAAATGCTTTTTCAGATTCGTGGACGACATATTTGTATTATGGGAAGGCACAGCTGAGACCTTTTCTGAGTTCATAACTGTCAGGAACCGGACAGCAAGACAACACAACACAGTGAGCCCTAAGCTCAGCCCCGCCCACTGTCCTCTACCTATTTGCCACAATCCGCCCTAAGATGGCGGCGAGCAACTGGGCGTCAGTCCCTGCACTGGCTAGGTGGGACACAAAGACAAGACAGACAGACAAAACACAATAAAGAATGGTCGACAGTCCGGGTCACAACAATCGGGCAGCAAAAGTACAAAATCACAATCCAAAGGCGAGGTCAATAAACAGGCAATATGGTCAGGGGCAGGCAGCAAGCAGGAATGGTCAGAAATACAAAGCAGAGTCAGAATCAACAGAGCAAGAATAGCAAATACAGAACCAGGCAGAGACAAGCTCAATATCCGGCAGTGAGAGGCAGGCTGGCAGACACTATATAGGAGACCAGAGGTCCAGTGCAGGAGCTGATTGGACCAGACCCCTGATCTCCTCAGAACACCTGGGGCAAGAGCAACCTGACTGGCAGGGAGAACAGTCTATCAGACTAGCTAACCAGCATCATAGTTAACTCCGGAGTGGCCAGGAGTATCTCAGGCAAAGCGGGTGTGGCTGAACACACAGAAGGAAATAGAGCAGTGTTCAGACAAGGTTCAGGTTACTGCTCAAGACATACAAAACATTGAATATCAGCGCCATCTCAGCCGCGCAGCATGAGCTGAGGGGCGCCCGGAGTTCATCCCAGGCACATTCATGACAATAACATATCTCAACTCCAATTCCATGAATATGACATTTACATACAAGACAGATGTTAAGCAAACAGAATTTCTAGATGTTTTAATCACAGTGCTTGATGACCATTTAGAAACTACCTGCTTTAGAAAACCCACCTCTACCAACGCTTTTCTGCATTACAACAGCTACCATCCTGCCCATACCAAAAAGGCTGTACCGTATGGACAGTTTTTAAGGTTAAGACGCATTAACAGTACTGATGCTACCTACCTTACACAATCCCAGGAACTTCTGGAGCGATTAACTCTTAGGGGCTACCCTAAAGCAGACTTAGTCTGTGCCAGAGATAGAGCCCTTAAGATATCACGAAATTCCATCATTCATGGCATTGGAAGAAAAAAACATAGAAGTCAAAATCACACACACAATAAGGAAGATTCCACCACACGCTTCACCTTTTCTTTTAGGTTTAGCCCAATGGCGAATACCATACGAGACACCATTAGGAAACATTGGTATCTAATTACTCAGGATCCTATACTAACTAAATATTTTTCTAATACTCCTCTCATAACTTTCCGTCGCTGTAAAAACCTCAAAGATGCCCTAGTGAGCAGTAAATTCAAAGATAATATAAATAGAGAGAAAAACTGGCTAACTACAACATTACCTGCCGGTAATCACAAATGTGGCAACTGTAATTGGTGCGACTATTTCTACAATTGTAAAAGCATAACTTTGGGAGGCGTCTTCTTCTCTATCACAGACATGATCTGCTGTAAAACCAAAAATGTTGTGTATGCTATTGTTTGTAGTTGCGGGGTTTTCTACGTGGGTAAAACCACTAGACCTTTGAATAAAAGGTTCTCTGAACATATAAGGTCTATACGAACCAAGAAAGGGGTCCCACGGCTCATACAACACATAGATGAAACGCACCAGGGCGATATTCGCCATCTCAAATTCAAGGGACTGGTACGTGTTTTCCCTCAAAATGGCAGAGACACTAACAAGATTTTACTACAAAAAGAAGCAAGAATTATTATGCAAACAAACGCACAAAATGAATGCGGTCTTAATGAACGTATTGATCTAAGCATGTTCTTATGATTTACTATGATTTACTGTCCCCGTTCTCCATAACAGAATCTGTATCTTCACAGTAACTGTTTTTAACTGTTGTACGTACACACTCTGTTTATATTTGTTAAGTCATATTACTTGTAGTTACGTTCTCTCACCTGTAGTCCGAGATACTATTTAGGTTTGCAGGTGAGCGAGTGAAGCAGTGTCTGAGGAAGCGCAAATGCGCGCGGGAAAGGGCCTTCACACTATCAGCTGCTGTTCGGCGTCCCACGCTGTCTGCTACACTCCCTGGATCATGTTTTAAAAGCATTCAATAAAGAAGATTTTATACGGTGAGTGCCTCTCCTTTTCTCTCTTGTTGGAACTGTACTATATTGCTGCTGCTGCATTCCCCGAGAGAGTACCCCGTTATATAGGCTTTCAGCTACTTGACTATGCATGGTGATTTGGTGTAGTGCCGGTCTACTGTTTCTCCTATATAGTATGTAGTCTAAAGCAGATCACCCCTTTTCCCCTGTTAGAACCTCCAAATTATATCAAGGGTAGGGGGCAGTAAAGTAGTCAAGCTCAAGATCCTCTGGTGCATCCAAGATGGCACTGATCAGGGTGCGGTGCATTGCTTCTTTATGACATAAGCGCTTGTCATCACAGTGCATGGTTGCCATGGTTACTTAAGGCTAACACATCTGAAGCATTAACCCATTAATGACTGGCGATGCGCTTTAAAGCAAAGGTCACTAAACACACTTGTGACCAAGCAAACAGTTTATGGTTAGGCCACACTAAGAACACAAAATACTAGGTTTGATGTGGCCCATAGCAACCAATCACAGCTCAGCTTTCGTTTCTCAATTTACATGGTTGCCATGCGCAACTTATGGTGCGTTTACACACACAGAATTGACAGAATTTTAAAGCCAAAGACAGGAATGGACTATAAACAGGGAACAGGTCATAAAAGAGAGACTGAGATTTCTCCTCTTTTCAAATCTATTCCATTCAAAAATCTGTCAGATAAATCTTTCTGTGTAAAAGCACCATTAGATAGTCTAACTTGCCCATAGCAACCAATCAAAGCTCAGCTTTAATATTATGAGCTTATTAAGATATAAAAGGTCAGCTGTGATTGGTTGCTAAGTGCAAATCAGACTGTGTTTTGTCTGTGACAGATTGATAAAGCTGCTCTATTGCTGTAAAGTTTTTAATGATGATGATGATTGAAAACACATGACATCAAGCTTCCCCATAATGCTTTGCAGTGAGCCCTTCCTCCATACCTCCCAACTTTTTGGAGGGACGCTTGTGGTTCACAGACATTTCTATACAGTTCCTCAATACAATTCCGTGCGTTTCCGGTCACTCAGTTTAGAATCCACTGGTATACGGATATATATGGCAGATTTGTTAACATGAAGGAGACTGCTGACAATCTGAAGTAATTGTATACTGATAGGGCTGCCAAATAGTATTATTAATAAAGCTGTTGAAATGAATAGGGAAGGAGGGGATCCCTACTAGGAACATTATGATGTGATTTGGTTGGTGAACTCCCAAATCGCTCAATAAGTTCACCAATCCAATCAAAATACATGCTAAAACACAACAGATATATGCATTGTGTAAACATAGCCTTCTCCCAGAAACAGCTCCACTCCTCTCTATAGGGTAGCTGTTCCTTAAAGGGGTACTTCAGCGAAAAGCTTTTTCCCAGTAATTGAAACACATTACAAAGTTATATAACTTTGTAATATGATTCAATCACCTATCTGCCCCCTTCCCTATCTTTTCCCCCCTCAACTCCCCACCAAGAAGTGAAGTAAACTCATTCTTACCTAATGACTGTTGACCCCAGGCTGCTCTGTGGCAGCAATTTTGTGACATCATCAAGAGGGAGGTGGGTCTAAGCCTTGTTAAGCCAGCCACCCTTTGTCAGATGACTCAGATTACTCAGCTCTGATTGGCTGAACCAGCTGTAAGCCATCTAACAGTTTTACAGAGTTAGACATCACAGGAGACAAATTGCATCTTGGGAAAGCCCAAACCAGGAAGTAAAGAAAAAAATAAACTGGAGCTTCAGGGACCTGCAAACAGCGGGAAATTCAAATGGAGACAGACTCAATAGGGATGGTAAATGTAAAAATTTTGTTTATGATTGATTTTTTTTTTTATCAGCGCCAGTGTTAGGCTAGGGACAGGGAAACACAAGGACAGGTGAGCCCTGAAGCTGGCACCCGCCCCGCTGCCCCTACCTATTGCCTCAGATGCTCTAATATAGCAAACGGACAACTGGACGGCAGTCCCTGATCTCACTAAAGTGAAAACACAAAACGAAACAAGACAATACACAACACAATGAAGGGAAGTCAGAAATCCGGGTCAAAACCAGCAAAGTACAAAATCGTGTCCAAAGGGGTAGTCAAATTGTCAATAGCAAAAGTTAGGTTACCAGAAAATGAATACAGGGAAATGCTAGATCAAGTAACACTAGGGTGAGCTAGGCACTTTCACAGGCAAGAAACATGAGGCAAGTGTAGATACTTCTAGGACTAGAAGTCCCAGCCCAGCCCAGATACTGACAGCTAACTGGGAGAGTCAGATGTCAGTCACAATCACTCTGATCACAAACACCTAGTGCTGATCTGCTGTGGGAGTGCAACACTGGACTCTGCTATAACCAGGAATAGCAGAGCAGAGTAAAAACATGAAAAGCAGTCTGACTGCTATGGACACCGAGCTGAGCGCATGACTCGAGTCCTAACAGAACCCCCCCCTTGAGGAGGGGCCTCCGGACCCTCACAAGGACCTCCAGGCTTATCAAGATGTTCCAAATGGAATTTTTTAATCAAATCAGGGGCATGGAGATCTCGTGCAGTCACCCATGTACGCTCCTCCGGGCCATACCCCTTCCAGTGTACCAGATATTGAACGGCCCTGCGAATTCTCCTTGAGTCTAGAATTCTTTCTATCTCATACTCTAATTCACCTTGGACCACAACTGGAAGGGGAGGAGGACAAGAGACTGTTGGAGGAGTGTATTTCTTGAGAAGACTTTTGTGAAACACAGGATGTATTTTTAATGAGCGGGGTAACTGTAACTTGAAGGATACTGGATTGATTATTTCTATAATGGGAAATGGACCAATATATCGGGGAGCGAATTTAACTGAAGGAACCCTTAGACGTAAGTTCTTGGTAGACAACCACACCTTTTCCCCCACCAGATACTGGGGACCTAGACGGCGTTTGCGATTGGCATACTGGATTTGTTTTTGCTGGGAAACGGTAAGAGTCGCAAGACTCTCCGCCCAAACTGTGCACAGTTTTTTGGTAAGTTCTGCGAAGGAATTGAAGTGTGCCTCTTGATTGGGGACTGCAGTAAACCGGGGATGATAACCATAGTTACAATAAAATGGGGTCTGCTGTGTTGAGGCGTTATCATGATTGTTTAGAGCAAACTCAGCCATAGGTAGATATTCAGACCAGGTACTTTGGTTATCCGAAATATAACACCTTAAATATTGCTCAAGGGACTGGTTGGTACGTTCAGTTTGACCATTTGTTTCCGGGTGGAATGCGGAAGAGAATGATAAAGATATTTTTAATAATTCACAAAAAGCCCTCCAAAACCTGGACACAAATTGCACCCCTCGGTCAGAGACAATGTTGGTAGGTACCCCATGTAACCGGAGGATGTGACGAGCAAACAGTTTGGCAAGGGTTTTAGCAGTAGGCAGTTTCTTTAATGCAACAAGATGACACATTTTACTAAAACGATCAACCACCACCCAGATTACAGTCTTCCCCTGTGAGGGGGGAAGATCGGTTATGAAATCCATCGAAAGATGGGACCATGGGCGACTGGGCAGTGGCAGAGGCTGGAGCAGACCTTCAGGCAGGGACCTCGGGGTTTTTAGATCGAGCACATGTCTCACAGGATCTAACAAATTCCCGTACATCTCTCTGCCATGAAGGCCACCAGCATGAACGAGACAACAGATAGCCAGTCCCAGCTATGCCAGGATGACCGGCCAATACGGACGCATGGACTTCTTTTAGCACTGCTAGTCTAAGGTGTACAGGAACAAACAGCTTATCAGGTGGTACATTAGCAGGCGCGTCATTTTGAGATCTCAAAATTTCTTCTTTTAAATCGACAGACATACTGGCAAGCACTATACCTGGAGGTAGAATGTTTTCAGGTTCCACCTCAGGCATGTCACAAACACCAAAGCTTCGAGACAAGGCATCTGCCTTAGTATTCTTAGACCCTGGACGATACGTCACTACAAAATTAAAACGGGTAAAGAACAATGCCCAACGGGCCTGACGCGGATTAAGCCTTTTTGCATTATCCAGGTACATCAGGTTCTTATGGTCAGTTAACACAGTTATCTGATGTCTTGCTCCTTCCAGGAAATGCCTCCACTCCTCAAAGGCCCATTTAATGGCCAACAATTCCCGGTTACCAACATCGTAGTTGGCCTCGGAAGTGGAGAATCTCCTGGAGAAGTATGCCACAGGTCTTAAATTGGTATATGGTTCCCTTCCCTGAGAAAGCACTGCCCCTACACCAGATTCTGAAGCATCCACCTCTACCACAAATGGGATGTCGAAGTTAGGATGCACCAAGACAGGGGCAGAGGAAAAACTGTTTTTCAACTGAGTAAAGGCCTGTTCGGCCTCTGGCGACCAAGAAGCTGGGTCTGCCCCTTTCTTAGTCAACTCGGTCAGAGGCTTGACTACCAACGAAAAATTACGGATAAATTTCCTATAGAAGTTGGCAAAACCTAGGAACCTTTGGACCTCCTTCAGAGTAGTAGGTTGTGCCCACTCTAACACTGCTGTTACTTTACTAGGGTCCATTTGTACCGCATCTGGGGTGAGGATATACCCTAGAAATCCTATTTCTTTTACCCCAAAAAGACATTTTGAAAATTTAACACACAGGGAATTCTTTCTGAGCCTGGATAATACGTCACGTATGTGCTTCTGGTGGGACGGCCAGTCTGCTGAGTAAATGAGGATATCATCCAGGTATACTACAACGAATTGACCAAATAAATCACGGAAAATGTCGTTTACAAACCTTTGGAAAACTGCTGGAGCATTACTGAGGCCGAAGGGCATTACGAGATATTCAAAATGCCCTTCTGGAGTGTTAAAAGCCGTTTTCCATTCATCACCTTCCCTGATCCGGATCAAGTTATATGCCCCCCGAAGGTCTATTTTTGAGAACCAACGGGCACCCACTACCTGGTTAAGAAGATCTGGGATCAGGGGAAGGGGATGCTGGTCTTTAATAGTTATTTTGTTTAACTCCCTGTAATCAATACAGGGACGTAATCCACCGTCCTTCTTTTCCACAAAGAAGAACCCAGCTCCCATGGGTGACACAGATGGGCGGATGTGACCCTTCCTCAAACTGTCCTTTATGTATTGGCGCATCGACTCTCGCTCCGGGGGGGACAGGTTAAAGATCCGACCCTTCGGAAACCGGGCCCCGGACACAAGATCGATGGCACAATCATACGGACGGTGCGGAGGCAAGGCGTTAGCAACCGCCTCATCAAACACATCCTGAAAGTCAGCAATAAATTCAGGTAGAGCCAACCAATCAGTAACTGAACATAAGGACGGACAGACTTGAGTCAAGTGTGACTCACAAGAACTACCCCATTTGACTAACTCAGAAGTTCTCCAACTAAAAACTGGGTTATGGAGTCGTAACCATGGCAACCCAAGAATTACATCTGCAGCCAGTTTGTCCATCACAAAGAAAGATATCTGCTCGTGATGGAGACAGCCAACCCCCATGGACACCTCAGGGGTACGGAACTTGATGTTACCCCCACTTAAAGGAGCAGAGTTAGCACCTGACACAGAGAACGGGTAACACAGTGGAATCAGCTTCAATCCCAAAGACTCAGCAACTGAAGTACGAATAAAGCTCAGGGCTGCACCTGAGTCCACCATGGCCTGACAGGAAAAAATTACCTCACTAGCAGACAGAGTAACTGGTAATAAGAATTTGTCAAATTTTTTAGGAGGAGGTACCTGTGTGCCTGAGTGACTCTCCCGATCATCACTCAGGCACTGGCGTTTTCCCGGATGCTGGTTAGGCCTGGACGGACATTCTTTGATGAAGTGCCCTGGTTTTCCACAATACAGACACAAGGAGTTGTCAAGGCGATGTTTCCTACGAGCGGCAGCCGAAGTGGAGCCCAAAATCATCGGTTCATCTTCTGGTGGAGTAGGAGACGAGACCACGTTACTCCTTGTTGTGACTACCTGATGTGAAACAATTGTTGTCACTCCCTGCTTCTCCCGTTTTCTCTCTCTGAGCCGTCTGTCGATTGAGATAGCTAACGTCATTAAATCACTCAGCGAGTCGGTAGAGGGATGGCTGACCATAGCGTCCTTTATGTTATCTGACAGTCCTTGTCGATATACGGTTTTAAGGGGTGCGTCTGTCCACCCTGTTACCGCGCTCCACTGCCTGAACTCAGCTGAATAATCCTCAGCGATACGGTGACCTTGCTGGATGGACAACAGGTGAGATTCGTCGAGGGCAGCGCGGTTAGGGTCGTCATAAATTTGTCCCAGGGACACAAAAATTTTTTGCAGTGAACTCCATTCAGGGACTTTAGGAGGTAAAGCCAGCGCCCAGTCCTGGGGCGCCCCCTGAAGGAGAGACACCACCATAGCTACCCTCTCAGCATCTCCTGAGAAAGTGTTAAACCTAAAGTACAAATTACAGGACTCCCTAAACGTCCTGAATTTGTCCAGGTTCCCCTCAAATCGGTCAGGCATAAGCATCTTAGGTCGGGCAGTCTGTGAGATCACAGGAGCTGGTGTCACAGTCATCTGGGAAGTTGACGGGGTTAAGGCATCCACCCGCTGCGTCAGCTGTGCCATATAACCCGCCATGCCCTCTATCCGTGTTGCAATGTCCTGTAAACGGTCAGCTATGGACGGTTCAACAGACATGTTGAACCATCGGGATTGCTGGCGTGGGTAAAGGCCTGTGAAAATGTTAGGCTAGGGACAGGGAAACACAAGGACAGGTGAGCCCTGAAGCTGGCACCCGCCCCGCTGCCCCTACCTATTGCCTCAGATGCTCTAATATAGCAAACGGACAACTGGACGGCAGTCCCTGATCTCACTAAAGTGAAAACACAAAACGAAACAAGACAATACACAACACAATGAAGGGAAGTCAGAAATCCGGGTCAAAACCAGCAGAGCAGCAAAGTACAAAATCGTGTCCAAAGGGGTAGTCAAATTGTCAATAGCAAAAGTCAGGTTACCAGAAAATGAATACAGGGAAATGCTAGATCAAGTAACACTAGGGTGAGCTAGGCACTTTCACAGGCAAGAAACATGAGGCAAGTGTAGATACTTCTAGGACTAGAAGTCCCAGCCCAGCCCAGATACTGACAGCTAACTGGGAGAGTCAGATGTCAGTCACAATCACTCTGATCACAAACACCTAGTGCTAATCTGCTGTGGGAGTGCAACACTGGACTCTGCTATAACCAGGAATAGCAGAGCAGAGTAAAAACATGAAAAGCAGTCTGACTGCTATGGACACCGAGCTGAGCGCATGACTCGAGTCCTAACAGCCGGAGTACCCTTTTAATTATATCCAATAGCCACCAGCCTTCTGCAGCTCCTCTCGCTGCAATGTCACATTATTTCACATTATTATTGTCGCATTATTTTTTTATTATTTTCCCGCACCCACCTGCCTGCCTGTCATTTCTTAGTTTTAGGGTGCCTTCACACCTACCGGATCTGCAGCGGATCTCACTTCTGCGGATTCGCAGCGAGATCAGCTGCGGATCCAGTTTCAATTCACCCCTATGATAGCACATATTTGCAGCGGGATTGACATCCCGCTGTGAATATGTGCTTTAACCCCTTGCTGTCCGCAGCCCTGCCACCGCATCCCCCATCCCCGGCCGCATCCAGCAGCCCGCATCCCCCATCCCCGGCCGCATCCCCCCATCCCTGGCCGCATCCTGCAGCCCGCCACCGAGAGCATACAGTACCTGCTCGGCGGCGCCGCTGCAGTGAGGCTGCCGCCTCCAGTCCCGCTCAGATCAGCTGAGCGGGACCGGAGCCGGGAGCCTCACTGCAGTTGCGCCGCCGAGCAGGTAATGTATGCTTTCGGCGGCGGGCTGCAGGATGCGGCCGGGGATGGGGGGATGCTGCCGGGGATGGGGGATGCGGGCGGCGGCGGGCTGCAGGATGCGGCCGGGGATGGGGAGATGCGCCGGGGATGGGCTGATGCAGCCGGGGAAGGGGGATGCGACGGCGGGGCTGCGGACAGCGGGGGGTTAAAACACATATTCACAGCAGGATGTCAATCCTGCTGCGAGTATGTGCTATTATAGGGGTGAATGGTATCGGATCCGCAGCGGTTCTCGCTACGAATCCGCTGAAGTGAGACCCGCTGCGGATCCGGTACTTCATGTCCACACACATATATTTACCTCTGAAAGCACCAGGTACTGCTCACATGCTGTCAGATTTTCAGCCCCAGGGCCACACTGGGCAGGCTGCAACCCCTCTCCCTCCTCTCCTCCTGTGTCCTGACTGCCAGAAGCAGCACATAGAGCAGATAGAGGAAGCCTGAGAGGAGAAGGTGGCAGAGGGTCCCAGGGTACAGGAGAGGGGCTGCCCTAAATCTGCTCACTACATGCTGCTGCTTGTCACCCCAGTCACTCCCAGCCTCTATATAATATGATGAAACACCAGGTCACTGGATAGAGGCAGCAAGATATTATTATTATTATTATTATTAATTATTATTATTTTTCCAGTGTGCTTTGATGCAGATGGGTGGCAGTACAATTAGGTTATAGGGGCCCAATCAAATTTTTGCACAGGTTCCCTCTGCAGTCTGCTCCCTGCAATTTTGCTCTGCGCTTCCAGTGTGAGACAAGGTGGCGTGATAGGTGATCAGCTGCCTCCATCTGACAATGCTGGACTGGGTTCACTGTGGGTTAGGTCACACAGTGGGCCTTCTGGTCTGCATAATTAATTATTATAACTTCCTGTGTCCCCTGCTGTGAAGCCTCGAACACAAGGTACTGTGTGCAGGCAGCCACAGTACCCAAAAGGCTAATAAAAGGCTAATCAGCATCAGGACAATGTCACTGTCAAAACTTTAGAAAATGATACCACTGGTAACACAGCAAACTGTGGGATGTAAGGACTATGGACCCGAAGCAGCGATCCACACAGAAGAGGTGCGTGGAAGAGGTGAGTCAGGACCTTTTGTTGTTAGAGTGGAGGCCAGATTTCTTTAATAAATGAAATAATAAAAAAATACAATCAGAAAATAGAAATAGATTACAATAAAAGAACATGTTTCAGTACCTGGTTCTAAACAGTAAAAGAAAATCTAGGCAACATATTCCCTTCAAAGGGAAGCCTTCCTTTAAATTCCCTGGACACAGAATATCTTCTCTGCTTCCTGTCATTCATCAAGATTAAAGGGGTTTTGCCCCCAAGAGCTAAAAAAATAAATTGCTATGTCACTACCTCAACTCTGCTATGTCACTACCTCAACTACCTCCGCAGAGTTGAGGCAGTAACATGGCAGAGTTGAGGCAGTAACATAGCAGAGTTGAGGCAGTGGCATAGCAGAGTTGAGGTACTGACAAAGCAGAGTGGGGGTAGGGACATAGCAGAGTTAAGGCAGTGACATTGCTATGTCACCACCTCAACTCTGCTGTGTCACTGCCTCAACTCCGTGGGTCAGTGCGCGGGGGGGGGGGTGCACTGGGTGAGCACAGAAGGGCGTGGGCAGGGGCGCCGCAATCATGAGGCGACCTGAGTCGTCTGCCTCAGGCGGCGCCACCAGCTGTCTTCATGGGGGCGGCATTCAGTGGCAGATTATAATATGAGCGGTTCGGGCGGCCGCCCACATTATAATCCGCCACTGATCGTACCATGTACCGGAGTCCCCCCGCGCCCGGACAGCATCTGTAATGAGATGCTGTGAGCGGGGGAGACTGTATTCATAAGCGCCGCGCTGTAATGAATCAGCCGCGCGGTGCTGTTACTACAGCGCGGCGCTTATGAATACAGTCTCCCCCGCTCACAGCATCTCATTACAGATGCTGTCCGGGCGCGGGGGGACTCCGGTAAATGCATTCCACGTCCGTGATCCGTCAGGATCACGGAACGTGGGAATGCAGCCTTAGTCCCCCGGCTGTTGTGCGGCTGCCGGAGGTGTCCCATCCTGTCTCCGGCAGTGCGCGCATCAGAGAGATCCCTGTGCGCCGGAAGTCACAGGCACAGGCACACGGGGAGCTCTCTGATGCGCGCGCTGCCGGGGACAGGACGGGACACCCCGGGCAGCCGCACATCAGCCGGGACCAGACCAGAGAGGCTCGACGGGGGAACGGATGGCAGGTGAGTTGTGTGCTGTTTTTTGTTTTTGTTTTATCTGCTGTGCAGGGGGGGGGGGGGAGAGGGGGACCATCTATAAGGGAGGGGGGAAAGAGGGGGACGATCTATAAGGTAGGGGGGGAGGACCATCTATAAGGTAGGGGGAGAGGGAAGAGGGGGACCATCTATAGGGGGGGGAAGGGGACCATCTATAAGGGAGGGGGGAAAGAGGGGGACTATCTATAAGGGAGGGGGGAAAGAGGGGGACCATCTATAAGGGAGGGGCGGGAGGGGGACTGTCTATAAGGGGGGGGGGAGAGGGGGACCATCTATAAGGGGGGGGGGAAGAGGGGGACCATCTATAAGGGAGGGGGAAAGAGGGGGACCATCTATAAGGGGGCATCTATAAGGGAGGGGGGAGAGGGGGACCATGTATAAGGGGGGGAGGGGGACCATCTATAAGGGAGAGGGGGACCATCTATAAGGGAGGGGGAGAGGGGGACCATCTATAAGGGAGGGGGGAAGAGGGGGACCATCTATAAGGGAGGGGAAAGAGGGGGACCATCTATAAGGGAGGGGGGAGAGGGGGACCATCTATAAGGGAGGGGGGAAAGAGGGGGACGATCTATAAGGTAGGGGGGGAAGAGGGGGACGATCTATAAGGGGGGACGATCTATAAGGGAGGGGGAGAGGGAAGAGGGGGACCATCTATAGGGGGGAAGGGGACCATCTATAAGGGAGGGGGGAAAGAGGGGGACCATCTATAAGGGGGGGCCATCTATAAGGGAGGGGGGAAAGAGGGGGACCATCTATAAGGGGGGGACCATCTATAAGGGAGGGGCGGGAGGGGGACTGTCTATAAGGGGGGGGGGGAAGAGGGGGACCATCTATAAGGGGGGGGAAGAGGGGGACCATCTATAAGGGAGGGGGAAAGAGGGGGACCATCTATAAGGGGGCATCTATAAGGGAGGGGGGAGAGGGGGACCATGTATAAGGGGGGGAGGGGGACCATCTATAAGGGAGAGGGGACCATCTATAAGGGGGGGGAAGAGGGGGACCATCTATAAGGGGGGGGAGAGGGGGGACCATCTATAAGGGGGGGAGAGAGGGAAGAGGGGGACCATCTATAAGGGGGGGGAGAGGGGGACCATCTATAAGGGGGGGGAGAGAGGGAAGAGGGGGGCCATCTATAAGGGGGGGGAAGAGGGGGACCATCTATAAGGGAGGGGAAAGAGGGGGACCATCTATAAGGGAGGGGGGAGAGGGGGACCATCTATAAGGGAGGGGGGAGAGGGGGACCATCTATAAGGGGGGGGGAGAGGGGGACCATCTATAAGGGGGGGGGGACCATCTATAAGGGGGGGAAGAGGGGGACCATCTATAAGGGGGGGAAGAGGGGGACCATCTATAAGGGGGGAAGAGGGGGACCATCTCCTAAAAGATCAGCACCCTCCTCTCCTGACATCCTCTGTGCTGCTGTGACCTCTCCTAAAAGATCAGCACCCTCCTCTCCTGACATCCTCTGTGCTGCTGGGACCTCTCCTATAGGATTAGCACCCTCATCTCCTGACATCCTCTGTGCTGCTGGGACCTCTCCTATAGGATTAGCCCCCTCCTCTCCTGACATCCTCTGTGCTGCTGGGACCTCTCCTATAGGATTAGCCCCCTCCTCTCCTGACATCCTCTGTGCTGCTGGGACCTCTCCTATAGGATTAGCCCCCTCCTCTCCTGACATCCTCTGTGCTGCTGGGACCTCTCCTATAAAGTCAGCCCCCTCCTCTCCTGACATCCTCTGTGCAGAAAGGGACCAAACATTATGTTTATTGGGGACAGCAGTGGGGGGGGGGCAGTAGTGGATTATAATGTGGGCGGATTGACAGGGGGGGGGCGTCATTCTATAGTTCGCCTCGGGCAGCAGAGAGGCTAGAATCACCCCTGGGCGTGGGTGAGCACAGGGGGGGCACAGGCGGGGCAGGTGAGAGCCGGGGGGCACAGTTTTGGGGGCCGCAGGTGAGCTCAGGGGTGGGGGGGCACGCAGTGTCGGGGGGTAGACAGTGGTCAGCAGCAGTAGCTGCCACTGTCTTATTGTCCTCCCTCGCTTCAGTGGGCAGGGTTAGAATCGCTAACCTAGCCCATTGAAGAGACGGAGGACACGTGATCCCGACATGGGGGGTGGGGCCACGAGCAGGGAGCAGTGTTCAGTGGACTGATATTTGATGATTCTATGCATTTAATGGGGTAAATGCATCTAGATAACAGCAAAACTGTGCAGAATCTATAATACATTGATATTGGAAACATGGAAAGCTATGGGTGGGCAACGTATTAATGCAAAAATAATTTGGGGGATAATACCCCTTTAAGCTATTTGAGGTTTGAATTTATTGGGAATACTTTTAACCGCAAAGTCTTAAAAAGCTAATCTTGGACGGATTTAAACTTCCTCTATGTATGTGTAACTGTCATTAGTTTTTATAAGTGTCCCCAGAGTCAAAAAATATTTGTGCTTAACTTCATCCTCTGTAGATGTCAGGACTGTAGATGTAGGGAAAAGACACGACAGTAAGCCCTGATGCAGTCCCTACACTAGTATAGATGTTAACACAGAACAAGACAGACGAACAAACACAAAGGGAAAGTCGACAAGCCAAAGTCCAAACCAAACGGGCAACGCGGTACAAAGTCAGGTTACAATTGGATAGTCAGAGGTTAGGCGGAGGGTCAAATAACAGGTCAAACGAGCAGAGGGATTAGGTACGGGGATGGCAAGAATAGACAGGGGGAGCTGGGATCAGGGAAGAAACCTTAAAGTTACTGTACCACCAGGCCCAGGCTGAAGCACTGGAGGCGGGTCGACCCACCCTTAGTTGGAGGAAACCCTAGCCCCTCTATGATAGGGTTCCATTGATTCTAATGGAGTCACGTCATAGAGGGGCTGGGGTATCTTCCCACTGTGGGTGGGTCGGCCCGCCTCCAGTGCTTCAGCCTGGGCCTGGTGGTACAGTCACTTTAATAGCCAGTGCTGAGAGATTGGCTCAGCTTTCTTTTATGAGGATCAAGAGCACTGGTCCAGATCCCCATTGGACTGGCGCTCTGATCCTCCAGGTTCCAGAGAAGCAGAGAAGAACGTCAATCAAACAGACTTACTCAGCTGCAGCAATCAAGGCTGTGAGAGTTCAGTGGTAACTCTTGTACTGCCGGAAGCTGAGAAGTAATCAGGTGTGTCACACAGAAGCAAAAACCAGGCCCAGTTCACACCAGGCTACCACACAGTAGATTTGCAGAATATGCCCTTTACCCCTCCTCCAATTCTAGATCTGAGTCAGCTTTAGTATCCCAACAGCTATTAGAGTCAGACTGTAACGCTACCGGATCAGCCTAACCTGCGGCAGTGCTGTCCTGTCTGCTCCACTGCAGTGTTCCTCCTGAGGCGGCTTGTGTCTTCTAGAGTCTTCTTCTTCCTACTTTCCTACTACACTGACACCTCTGGTCACCAGGGTGCGCAGGTGGTCAACTGCTCTGCATTTATAGGGACAGTGCCAATCCAGAGCCGCCTGCACCTATTTAAACCAGTTGCACCCCCTGCTTTCTACCCGAGCTGTCAGAGCCCAGGAGAGCAAACAGAGACAGGACAAGTTGTCCCTAAGGTTGCACCCCCACGCTGTCCTTACTAACTTGCAGAGCAGTTTCTAAACGATTGTCAACAACTGGGCGACAGTCCCTACTCTGAAATAAGTGCAAAAACAGACAAAACAAGGACAGACAAAATGACAAGCCAAAAAGACACGTAATAGAATAGTCAGACAGGCCAGGTCAACAGCAGAGAGTCCGAGCAGGGTAGAATGACGACAGACAATTACCTGGCGCTATACAAGTTAAGGCTATGTTCACACAACTTATTTTTTTATATTTCCAAGGCCTTTGTTGCCTATTGCAACAATGGCCGTGGTTAATATGAAAAAATACGTTGGCTTGCCGTCTATGGGGTCCCGACTAGGACCCCTAGCGGCGCTGCAAACAACTGACATGTCAGTTTTTTGAGGCCGCTATTCATTGAATAGCGGCCGCAGAAAGCTTAGTCAGTTTACACTATGAAGTGAGCGGCTCCAGATGCTTGCTTCATAGTGAGCTGTGGTGAGTTCTGATGCGGACGCGTGCTGATGCGCCCGCATCAGAACTCTGGTTGCAGAGCCGAAAGATCATCCGGCTGGTACTGCTGTACCGGCCGGGATGATCTTTCCAAACACCACCCGCTCCGTGACCCGGTCGGTCACTGAACGGCCGGTCTCTTACGCCATGTGAACATGGCCTAAAGCATTATTATTATTACCACCGTGTACCCCTCCTATTGCCAACTCAAATTGTCTGACTTGCTTCTGAATACGCTTGACAAAGGCCGGATTGGCCGAAACGTTGCACTTTTGTACCCTGATGTGTGAATAAACACACTTTATTTTGCATCGGATGCTGTGGGTATCCTTCTTCTACTACAGTTAAGTGCTCATATCAAGGATTGTGAGCCCTCCTGCGTGCATCCTATTTTTCTACTTGCGATCATTTTTGGAGCGTCTCCGAGGTGCTGTTGGAATCTTTTTGTTTTTGCTTCTGAATACGTCTGCCCTAATCCTCTGTTAGTCCAACTACGATACCTGTCTCATCCTTTGTACTGCACTGACTCTCCTGCTGACAACCCTGCTTGTTGACTATACTCAGCTTGTTCTCTGGTGCCTTGCCCTGACTTTGCCTGGTTCTTGGGAACCAGCTGCTCCTCACACTGGGATCACACTTGTGGAGTGAACTGGTGCCCTCTAGTCACAGAAATCCGACTTCCACATCCTAGAGTGGGATAAGAGGTGAAGACTAGAGATGAGCGAACTTGCCGGATTTCTGGTTCGTACGAACCAGAAATCTCTGCATCTGACTCCCGCTGTCTGCCGGCTCCATGCAGCGTAAGGAACGCCTAGAAAACTGGGATACAGCCTATGGCATAGGCTGTATCCCAGTTTTCCAGGCGTTCCTTAGGCTGTATCCACCCGCTGCACGGAGCCGACAGACAGCGGGAGTCAGATGCCGAGATTTCTGGTTCGTAAGAACCAGAAATCCGGCAGGTTCGCTCATCTCTAGTGAAGACCTAGAGGGAACTTAGACACTGCTCCCTGGTGTGGCCCAAAACCAAACCACTTGAGTAGCTCAGAGGGTTAAAAGATCTCCCTTCTGTAGTCACAAGGCTATTTTCCCACCTCCCTACCTCATTTTGTATCTATTCATTCATTAGCAAGGCAAAGCCGTCTACATCCCAGAGAAGCTGAGTAAAGACAAGTTTGCAATTCCCATTATAGTCTATGGAGAAGGGGCCTATGAGCATGAGTGAGCAGAAAGAGGAGAAAAGCATCCCCTTTGTGGCCACAAAAAAACACTGGATTGACATGTTAGACTGCCCGGTGCTGGTCTGGGAACTTCAGAAGCTTCTTTTTTACAGTGAGGATAGGATTGTAGTATAGCTCTGCTCCTCATGTACATTAATAGGACAGCTTATCCAAAAAAGTCCCCTGAAATGACAAAGCTACCAGGAAAAAGGTCCACGCATTCTGCTGCGCAGCGCGCCTGGAAAGTCCCGGAATCCTGCTACACCCAGATAACCAAAAACTGGGGGTAGAATTACCCAGCTAGGATGTGGATCTCGCAACTAGGGGGCATAAGGCGGTTCAGAGCCACTACTGGCATCTGTGAGTACGAGCATCATCTTATCTCTACCTCTAAACTTGTTCCGGCAGAGCACATTCACTACATTTGGCAGGGCTTCTCTGGCAACTCCTCTCCTCTTCTTCTTCTTTAGCAAAGTACCTTCTACGTCTACAAGCACTGGTTATCTCTGTGTCAGCACTAAAGTCATGTGTCAAGATTTGCACTATTGTTTCACGTGTATTGTTGAACCTGAACCTTCCTTCAGTAAAGTGTTCTATTTTTGACTCTGACATACTCTGTTAGCACCTGCACCCACACACTCCACCATATTGTTGGGTTGTTTCCCCTTTCTGTGAGTGGCGGTACCAACTACCTGGGTGGGTCTGCTATCACTCCAGACTACTTCATGTCCACCCTGAATCCCCTTCCCTAGCAGTCACGCAACCCTCTGTAATGCTCAACGTGGCCTTCAAAGCCTGTGTTGTACCATCCAGGACCCATAAATTTGAGCATGAGCTCCTCTATCTCTGTACAAGAGATATGGTGATTAACCCCTTAACGACCGCGGGCGTATATTTATGCCCTGCGGCCGCCTCGGGGAGTTCAGAGTGGGGCCGCGCTGCGGTCCTGGGTGGCACATGTAGCTCGGGACCGCGGCTGAATCCTTTATGCAGCCTCATCCCCGGTGTCTGGGTAAAAACAAATACCCCCTAAATAAACAGAATGCATTTTTTGCCTACTTTGCCTGTCATTGCAAAGTACAATTAGTGCTGCAAAAAAAAAGGGCTTGTGGGTTTCTAGGTGAAAAAAATGCAAGTGCTATGGCCTTTTAAGCACAAGGAGGATAAAAACGGAAGTGCAAAAATCGAAATTGGCTCTGTTTTTAAAGGGTTAATAAAGGCCCTTTATTTGGTGAAAAAACTTTTGGGTCTTCTTTTCTTTATGTCTCATTGTCTCTTATTTGTCATATAACAGGAGTTTATATAGAATACTCATAGCTCCTCTACTGTGGGTGTCTCCAGCTGCAGCCAATGGTGGAGGATACACTTTTTGCTGCAAGGCTAACTATATGCAGCATTTTGGCCCCTGTGTGGCCCATTGATAAACCTGGTTGGTCTAGTGTGAAGTCATAAAAGATTAGATTGTGTGGTTTCAGTACCTCGGCCTCCCACACTTGTTTAATGTAACTCTGTAACAGCTGTCTTAAGGTTTGCATCTGGGGGCATTGCCATAAGGCATGCATTAAGTTTGCCTTGGACAGTGAAAATCAAAACTTGCATGTAAAAATTGCATAAAACACGCAGTGATAAAAACGCAGCGATACGGTACGTGTGAAGCTACCCTAAAGGAGAAGTCCAACTGTTTTGAAAATCTGGCATCCGTTAGAGGGGAATCTCATTACAAGTATGGACTTACCTCTTCCCTGTCCCCACGGTGAGTGGCGGGTCCAGCCTCAGGGTTCTTGCCAGTATCTCCAGTCAAGACCCGGCTGATTAACTGGCCACTAAACCAGTCACTGGGACAGGACTCCGCTCCAGTCACTAATTGGCTGAGCAGCCACTCCATCAGCCAGGGCAGTCATTTTCCCACAAGTCGTGGGGGTCCCAAAGCTGCGGGTACGGGGAGAGGTAAGTTCGTACTTGTTATCAAATTCCCCCATGCCGGATTTTCAAAACGACCAGACTTCTCCTTTAAAGGATTACACACACTGGTTTGTGATAGATGTGAGAGATGATCTTAAAATCAGGGTTGCAGTACCAGCCTACACCACTAAATATCACTCTATCAATTAGAAACTACCCAAAAATAAAATTGTATACAATAGGAAAAGACAATGGGCTTAGTTCATAAAAATACAAAGAATTTTTATTATATATAGTAGGTACCAATACATAAACAACATTTACAGTATAAAATGAAGTTAAAAAGTATGACCACAGTAAAAACACATATAAGGTGTCAGCAATAAGTTATTTTACCCATAGCAATTTTTCAATATGGGAATATATCTATAAGGTGCACAAAATCACGTACTGCCCTACTACTGCCTCTGTTTCATTCAACATATAGGCAACCAAAGCCAAATGGCCATTGTAATATTTAGAGCTTATTGCACCTACCCATATTGTCCGACACCACACAAGCCGTTCCTACGTACGTTTCGCTGTTGCACGCTTCCTCGGGGTAAAATAACTTATTGCTGACACCTGTCTTATATGTGTTTTTACTGTGGTCATACTTTTTAACTTCATTTTATACTGTAAATGTTGTTTATGTATTGGTACCTACTATATATAATAAAAATTCTTTGTATTTTTATGAACTAAGCCCATTGTCTTTTCCTTTAAAGGAGAAGTCCAGCAAAAATTTTCATTGAAGTATTGTATTGCCCGCCAAAAGTTATACAAATCACCAATATACACTTATTACGGGAAATGCTTATGAAGTGCTTTTTTCCCTGCACTTACTACTGCATCAAGGCTTCACTTCCTGGATAAAATAGTGATGTCACGACCCGACTCCAGAGCTGTGCGGGCTGTGGCTGCTGGAGAGGATGATGGCAGAGGGATGCTCAGTGTCCCCTCCAGTGCCCTGTGCACTTAGTGTCCCCTGCCATCATCCTCTCCAGCAGCCACAGCTCGCACAGCTCTGGGAGTCGGGTCGTGACATCACCATTTTATCCAGGAAATGACATCACCATTTTATCCAGGAAGTGAAGCCTTGATGCAGTAGTAAGTGCAGGGAAAAGGCACTTTATGTGCATTTCCTGTAATAAGTGTATATTGGTGATTTTAGGGGGCAATACAATACTTTAATAAAAAGTTTCGCCAGACTTTACCTTTATGTTTTCCATAAAATATGCAGTGAAAAAAAACAACTTATTTTGGCATTAACATTAAAATAGAAAAGTCATTTTTCAAATGTGTGTGTGTGTGTGTGTGTGTGGGGGGGGGGGGGGGGGTGTTGGGTTTTCACAATAATAAATATGTTTATTTTTTATTTGAAAAATAGTAAAAGGCGGGTGATTTACACTTGAGTTTACATCCCTTGTTTACGTCTATTATATAGATACATACAGTTTATAACAATATCCGGCTATTCTGTCTGTACATTGGAGGGCCACACTCATATATATTTGAGTACACTTGAATACGCCAGTTAGTCACATCATGCTGCCCGCCTGCCCATTTTGGGGCCAGATACTTTGATGCCCATGTGTATGCCAACCACTGGGTACTTTTGGCTGTTTTCTACTGCATTCTCCTCAGGACACTTTATTTATTTAGGGGTAAATTAAGATCAGTATATACTTTCTGTAAGAAAAAGTGCTCATATTCAAAAAGAAAAATCCTCTAAGAAACCAGCAGCAGCAGCGTATTACATGCTCATTTACACGCAAGCAACAAGTCCTTCCCTCACACAGTCTGCACTATGACCCCTCCTACACATGTGATCGATCACATGGTCACAACCTCACCACAGCCTCACAGTCTCTAGGATTCAGCATGGTAGCATCTACCATGAGCCTAATGTAAGACGGAACAGAAAGACTACATCTCCCACAATTCCATGCGACGCCGTTCTTTTGATTGTTCCTGTTGCCTGGGTAACAGAGGGAAGATGGCAGTGTGCGTCTGATCTGTTGCAAGTGAGGAGAGCGGCGGATGGATGGCGTAGTTTAACCCGGGGCTCCTGACAGTCTGACGTCTCCCATCCGACAGCAGAAGGCGTGCAGAGCGGGATCCCGGCAGGTATATGACGTCACAGAGCCTTTGCTGCTGATTGCCTGCTCCTGTGTATACAGTGCTGCTCGTCTACCTAGTGACGTCAGAGTTGTGCCCCCAGTCTCCCCAGCACTAGAAGGGCAGGGGCTTATGTGGCTTAGCTGACTATTATCACAAACTTTACTGATATGATCTGCTGATTCGTCAATGTGAGATGTGATTGTGCCTCATCCCCTAGTGACCTGTACATGTATAGCTAAGTGTAGACAGGTCTGCCATGGCGGTGACATAAGCTGGCGCTCCTCTTATCCTCTTATCTGGCTCAGCGCAGGTGACAGGACAGCCTGACCCTCTAAGCCCTTCTGCCCATCTTACCATTATGTGGTCGGTGCTAATATAGCTAGGCCACTTACCTATTTATATTATGATAAAATTGTCTAAAAAACTCGGCTGCATGGAAGTGTCATGCACTGATACAGCAGGAGTTATCTGTCTCTGACTTTCAGTGCTACCATATATACCCAATAGCACATGAAACGTGATAAAGCATGCTATTATATGTTGTCAAAAAACCCACATCCACATATTAGGGCCCACTCACACTATGGAATCCGTGCAGAATCATGCAGGCTGCCCAACTTTTTACTTTAAATCTTTTTATTATGAAAAAAAGAATAATGGCAAAAGAATAAGGCTGCACAGATCTAACACAGCATAGCACAAGTCAATGAGGCAAAGCAGCCTAGCAGTTAAAGAGATGTTACCATAATAATAATATGTTCTATCTTCATATTTATGTCAACAATAGTTACATAGGATCAACAAGAAGAAAAGAGGGGCTGCCCAAGTTGATGGCTGTGCATGGCCCTGCAGTTCCTGACAGCTGAGTGGGCCACCCCACCCCAAAGCCTGCCCAACCCCCCCACCCGGTAGAGCCCTGGATACTTACTGGCTTCTGGAGTGGGACTTGCAGGAGGGTTAAGTATCAGGAGCTCTATCGGGGTGTAAGGGGTGAAAGGTTTCCTTTAAAGGGGTAGTGCAGTGCTACATATTTATTCACTAAATAACACACATTACAAGGTTATACAACTATGTAATGTGTGTTATTTTAGTAAATGGCCCCCTTCCCCGTGTCCCCCCCCACCCCCGGAAGTGTGGTGCATTATACTCACATAATCACTGTCGACCCCGGCCGCCATCTTGGGTTGATCGCGTCATCTTCTAAAGGCTGGCTGGACCGCTCCAGCCCTCCCTTATGCCAGCCCCCCCTCTGGCGCATCATCAGCTGCTCAGCCGCGATTGGCTGAGCATAGGTATGCTCAGCCAATCGCGGCTGAGCAGCTGATGGCGCGCTGGAGGAAGGCCGGCATGAGGGAGGGCTGGAGCTGTCTGAATTTCTTTCTGAATTTCAAAGAATACTTGAAAGTAATAAGTTAAGAGAATTGTTTGCAATCACAGATTCCCACTATACCAGCTATGTGCACACCATATGACTGTAAACCGTAAAGAAGTTTGTAAGGATGTGTTCACATACTTATTGTCCCTTTGGATAACTCCATCTTGGATATGTGACAGAAATCCAAGGCATACCCTTAGATTTATTTGACACCTTTCTTACTTGTCTACACTTCTCCTAGCCCTAGATTCAAACTTTTGCAAATGATCCCAGTTTTACATCATGGCATCCGCCTGGGAAATGACGTCTCCCAGCATGGATTGCACCTCAGAAGCAATTGCCAGGTACCCGCTCCTGTCTTGTAGTTTCTGCTCACCACTGGCTCAATCTGCTTCTACTTGGCACGGTAAACACAGGGGGAAATTTATCAAGAGCTTTGCGCCTATTTTTAAGTAAATAATTGGATTTTTCTTCCATTTTTGGTCTAAGTTCTATTCTTGAACCAGTATTCGACAGGTGAATATTTTTTAGATTCAACTTTTTTTTAATGTGCCGGATTTCAGGATTCACCCCAAAGTTCACATAATCCGTTATTGGTGCCCAATTTATCATTTGCGACTTTTTAAAAAGTTACACAAACAGGTGCAGACTTACCTCTGGTCAGTACCAGGTGAATTTGGTTGTGACTTTTTTTTTTTTTTTTTTTTACTTTTTTTGTGACAATTTTGAAATGTTTTACTTAGATACATTCACTATGGCAGTACTACATTTTAACAAATCGGTCACAAGATATTGGAACAAAAAATACACCAATCCTTATTAGAAGAGTCAAACAAATTAGACTTCTAAGTAAATGTGTCCCCCTCAGTGTCTATCTGTCTTTCTGTTTAGCTATTCATCCACATACATAGATTTAAGAAAATGAAATGAAACAACAGGGTGTCTTTCCCCTATACTACTCAGGAGAGGCTTTTGTTTCCCCGCCCCTTGGCCAGGTGATCACTGTGTGATGTCAGTGGTCGGCGGGGTTACAGGTGAGGTATTACAGCTTGCGCTGCAACATAAAACAGAGATCATGGAACTTCTGTCTCAGAAGGGGGGGGGGGGTACAGAGAGGTGGAGACAGAGTGGACCAAGACATCAGGATTTTCCTCAGCTTCAAGTAGTCAGGATGTGCTGCAGACAACCAGACCTATTCATGTCATAGAAACCTATCACAAACAATCTCACAAACATGGATTCCCATTGAAAGTAAAAATCAGACACATTTTTGTCAAATAGCAACTGATTACAGTTTGACGTTCATTTCTCAGAATGAGCTGTGATTGGTTGTCTGGGGCAAAAATTTGTCTGTTACATAGGACAGACTAATAAATCTGGGCCTATGTGTGGATTGGAGATAGAACTCACAAA
The DNA here is from genome assembly GCF_027789765.1 of Dendropsophus ebraccatus. Taxonomy (NCBI): domain Eukaryota; kingdom Metazoa; phylum Chordata; class Amphibia; order Anura; family Hylidae; genus Dendropsophus; species Dendropsophus ebraccatus. The sequence continues at coordinate 146,778,557 of NC_091455.1, read as the reverse complement.
GGTTTCTATGCAGATTCTGCGCTGGGAGAACATGTCTTTAACCCCTTCAAGACAGAGTCCCTTGATGCACAAAAGTCCGGGTCAAATTAGGGCAATGTTCCTCCTCGCCTTCTAAGAGCCATAGCGCTTTTATTTTTCCACCTACAGGGCTGGTTGAGGTGTCATTTATTGCGCCATGATCTCTAGTTTTTATTAATATCATATTGGTGTAACAGAAAAATTTTAATTGCTCTTTATTAATTTTTTGGTGAAATATAATTTAATAAAATCTGCAATCCTGGTGCATTTTTTGTTTCCGTTTCCGCCGTTCACCGCGCCGGAACAATAGTGTTATATTTTAATAGATCGGACAATTCCGCACGCTACAATATGTAATATGTTTATTTATTTATTTTATTTTTTTATTTTTATAATAGGCAAAGAGGGTCTTTTAAACTTTTATTGGGAGGGGGTTTAAAAGGTTTTTTTTTAATACTTTAAAAACTTTTTTTATTACACTTTTTTTTTACACTTTTATTCACTGTAAAATATGCAATCATTAGATTGCATATACTGGTGTATGCTATGCCATAGCATAGCACAGATCAGTGTTATCTGCGATCTATGTATAGAGCCTGCCTGAGGGCAGACTCTATACATGGATCGCCAAACCGAGAGGACAGAGGTAAGAAGCTTACCCCCGATCTGTCACTGAGCACCTTAAACACTGCGATCGGTGTAGATCGCAGCGTTTAAGGGGTTAATGAGACTCTCATTACCTCTGGCCCAGACACAGATGTGAGCAGGATCGCTTTCTCTGCAGTAATCTCGCTCACATCAGAAAGCCCCCATCAGTGTAGGAACATATATATTCCTACTGTACGGGGTATGTGCAGTAGGAACATATATACAGATTACTGATGTGAAGGGGTTAAGGATGCATCACCTCAGTATAGAGAGTGCTGCTTGTATACATTGAATGGTTGATGCTTTTATATACACAAGGTTTTGATGTGCATCTTTCCTGCAGGGCTCTCCTCTCTCTTTGGCAGATTAGTATTATGTTGCATCTAGATGTATTCAGATGTCACAATTGCAAGGACATTTCTTTACTACCTAATCTGCACCCATTCACTAAAACAATTCATTAAAACAGTGTCACAACTATGGGAATTTAGGCAGGATTTGTAGCTTTTCTCAGGATCTGCAGTAACCTATCACAGTAGCAGTTGTAGCATGGTTTTCCTATTAGCAATAAGAGCCAGCTAACTGTGTCCCCCCCAGTAGGTACAATTGTGTCCCCCCCGAACAATAACCATAGTAGTGTGCCCTATGTCTTCACAACAGTGCCGTGCATCTTCTCTTCCCTAACAGTCACAGCAGTGCCGTGCTTCTTCTCTTCCCTAACAGTCACAGCAGTGCCGTGCTTCTCTTCCCTAACAGTCACAGCAGTGCCGTGCTTCTTCTCTTCCCTATCAGGCATAGCAGCCCTGGCTGTGGTAAATTGTTTGCTTTGATTCCTGCTGACACTAGTATGGTGTATGGAGCCTTAATTTCAGGCAAAGCTTCAAAGAAAAAGTTTGCAAATCATCTGAAATGAAAGCTCTCATACTTCCCAAACCACTGTCCTCCCCCATCTGTAGAAGGCTATTTTAGGTTCTTAACCCTTGTTGATACAGAGCAGGGTATTGGCTGGCTAGAGACTTGCAATTGAGGTAGGGGCTATGATTCTAGGCGCCCTCTAAATGGTGTGATAAGTGGGTCTACATGAAAGAACAATGGGCATCGACATTGGCGCTTGCATGCAATGCATTTACAAGGCACAATCAACCACGTGGCCGGGCCGCATAAATGATTGACATATTTGGTGAGTGTGAGGAACAGTTACAGTGTTAAAACCATGTACGGCAATGTAAAGCAATGTGTGTTTTCACATTACCTACATACTGTTCACCAAACCTCTGTTTTTTAAATGGATGATGCAGCCAAGTGGGTGACTATAACCTTATATTCCCTTTATCTTCTCTTACAGGGTCTGCAGCTATGTCACTTTTTAAAGCCCGGGATTGGTGGTCCGCTACACTGGGAGAGAATGAAGAATTTGACCAAGGATGTTTGTCCGTAGCTGACGTAGATAACAGTGGTTCAGGACAAGGTAAATTGCTATCAGTTTAGTATAATATTGTTTTCTTGCATATAAAGATGTTTAAATTGTCCCTGTCATTTGAAAAAAACTTGTCTGAAGTGTTAATTGACCTTGATGTTCAGACACCCACCAATTTTTACATATAGCCAGGAAAACGCACTGCTAAGTAGTCTCTAAGAGATTATTTAATCTGGGCCTTTTCCTTTTTTTTATGTGTTTTTGCTGTGATTTCAGCAAAAAAAAATCACTTTTTTAATATTATTTGCGCAACTGTTAGCATTTATTTTTGACGTCTTCATTTTCATTTTTGAAAAGGATAAAATTGAAATGAATGTTAAATGAATAAATGAATAAATTAAAGGTGCCTTATGCCATGAAACAGATTTAGTTTCCCATTTTCCTACATATGCCTAAAATATTCCTAAAATATGTATAAATTGCAATACTTTTCTTTTTCACAATGTGGGTCAAATTGAATCTGTTAGACTGTGTTGGAACTGGCCCAGTGTATGCCAAAAGTTTGGATTGTTATCTTGGTGTCTACTCTTTATTTCTCCAGACAAAATCATTGTTGGGAGCTTCAGTGGATTCCTCCGCATATTCTCTCCTCATCCATCCAAAGCTGGGGATGGAATTCAGGCTGAAGATTTGCTGCTTGAGGTTCAGCTACGTGATCCAGTCCTCCAAGTAGAAGTGGGAAAGTTTGTTTCGTAAGTATGACGTGTAAATCTGACACCACTAATTTGAATACGATTGTCATTTTTATTTTTTTTACTATATAAAAGTCTAAATGCACATAGGCTGTTGCTTTGCCTTTATACATAGGTGTCATGATGACTTCAGCTGACTAGGTGACCGTTGCCTAGCTATATGTTCCAGCTCTCTTGGTGTTTCTGCAGCACCAAGTGCTATCACAATTCTAAGTGTATTCTTCTTTATGCCATGTTTACACCTGATTAGTGATGGATTATTGAATTTTATGAATTGTACAATTCTTTTCCCCTCAAAACCCCAAAGGATATGTTAACAGAAAACCCGCTAGTATACTAGTAACTGGCGGTGGTTGCTATGTCTATTTCTTTGTGGGATTCAATACATGCCTAAGGTGAATAAGTCCGTCATTGATCAATAATGGGGTTGAAACATTTTTTTGTTGATGTCTTTGATTTATGGCTTATGATATATACTGTATATGTACAGTATATTTATTTCTTAATTTGATTAGTGCCTACAATGTACAGCTTTTTTTTTGCATATACTAACGTATGGTTTGGTAAATCAAGAGACAATGAGAAGATGTGTGCCTCTATTGTGTTTGCCTTGTTCTTAAATCACATTAAGATGATTCAGTCCTAAGCTTCTTATATTAGAACAAGATAATCCAAAGGACTCTATTGCTTCCCACTTGGCAGGATAAAGTGCAGGTAAAAAAAAAGTGTATGTATTGTTCTGCCAGTCCATTTAACATCTAGCTGCCTGTTAACTAGTTACTGGCCCTGATTTACTAATGCGTAACGCTGAAAAGTAGGCGTTGCAAAAAAATGGCTTGTCCCCTTAAAACCCGCCCTAACCAACATAATTATTAAACAAAGTGTAATTTTTTTGAAAAATCAGCCACCCCTAGTGTGGCAGTAAGGTTGGGTACTAGTTTTGTTTTGTAAAAACCTTCCAGATTTGCTAAGAACAATCAGACACATTAGTAAATCTGTCAGTTTGTGAAACTAAAACCCTGAAGTGTAGGTTTCTTGAAAACCAGACAATTTAAGTAAATCATGGCCACTGTGTTTAGTGTCCGATTTAGGTGAAATTTTCAGAGTTTTATGAAAAGTAAAATTAAAGGGTTTTCTCGACAATGAAACTTTCAACTGTCTTGCATGCTTTCTTTTTATGCTTTAAACGCAAGCTTTCTACTCTCTAGCTTTCTCCCACTAAACCTTCATGACTATAACCTTTCCCACATATTTGAAGAGAAATACAGTTGGCTGAATTCCCTGCTAGAGTGTATACAGGAACAGAAAGTCTGTTACTGGATGTATGCTAGACAGGAAGTTGGGCTAATCGGGACACTCGACAGTTTGCATTAAAAGCAGAAGGAATTTTCTATAAAAGGCGAAATTTCATAAGTCACAACCTCACCAGACATTTATGACCTTTCAGTGCCTCTTCCTGGTATTTTGATGAGGACATCAGAGGTACTCTGGGTAAATATCTACCTAGTCATGTATAACTCTCGTGCTCTGTCAAACTATACAAAACATAGAGAAAACAATGTTGGTCCATTTTCACATAGTTAAGTACACTTTAGTATGTTCTTGTTCATATTAATGCTTTAGTTTAAGTTATAGAGTCAAGCTCTCAAACCTTTTCTTTTATTACTATTACTGGTATAGTTCAACACTTTAAATATTCTTGACAAACTTATCGTGATGAAGAGGAACACCAGAAATATTCAAAAAAAATTACTTCTGGACAATTTTTCCATATTTTTTCCTCACATTTTACATCAGACTCATCTTCTCTGGAGATATACTTTAATGTGATATTTGTTATTCCTATTATCTTCTGGTATGACTTTCTGACATATACAAAAGATATAGGATTTTCATCTCTTAAACAAACTTATGTATAAAATATTAACATTTTTTTTTTAAAGCAGAAAATAATAAGAGACAACAGAAGGGTAGTAAAATACCTTTATTTACCAATATATGTTTTTTTTTTTTTTTTTTGTAATTAGTGTTTATTCAAAGTTTTTAAGAGAGTAACAGGAAAAGAGAAAAGGCACATTATATATTCCAACAAAGAGATAGTGGCATAATCACATTTAAGACCATATCTCTCTAACCACATGTACTCCCCGACAAAGATCAGTGAGCTATTCGCATAAACTGTAAAAGGAGAATATGAAACTACAAAAAAAAAAAAAAAAAGAGTTTTCAGGAAAAAGAAAAAGGAAAGAGGGGAAGGAATCGGAGAAAAAAGGGGGGGAAGGGGGGATGGAGAAAGTCCAGAAGGTAGGGAAAGAGCACCATGCCATCTCTAAGGCTTCAGAAAAAAGGAAAGCCTCTCTGAGTGTGTTCATGTTAGTCTTTGTGCAAAAGGTGGACTCACTTCATACAAGCTCCAGGGAAGCCACTGTTTCTCAACCTTAGAGTCCCGGGCCTGGTCCACCGCCATCAGGGACTCCATTCTAAACAGAAAATCCATTTTATGCACCCATTCAGTAATAGAAGGTGGAGCTGCCTCTTTCCAATGAAGTGGAATAACAGTACATGCTGCTGTCAAAAAGTGACACAGCAGTCCCTTCCTTACAGCGGAGACCGGGCCAGGGATCAAAGATAGTGACACCAAGCTTGGGTTTATCAGTTATCTGCGTGTAGATTTCAAAGACCGCCTGCCAGAATGGGCGCAGCACTGAACAATCCCACCAAATATGTAACATCGTGCGGACCAGTAGGATGCGATAGAGCTGAGAGAGAGTTTTACTTGGCGGAGAAGACTGTAGCAATAAGGACTCCAGGTCAGTGGCAGTCATCACCCTGATTCCTTCTGGAAACTGGAGCCAAAGATAAGCCTGGAGTTGTGCATACTCCAACAACGAAAGGGCCTGCTCGGGTCTAGTCAGCTTAAAGAGAACCAATCATGGCCGAAATTTTAAAAAAATGTTTTTGCTAATAAGCTGTAAATTAATATTTTATTAATATTTGTAATTGGAATTATTTTATTTTACTCCCGTGATTTTACAATATACACATTCTCTTTTCCTGTCTCGCGCCGGCTCTTTTTAAAAGAGCCGGCGCGAGACAGGAAGCTCCCGGCATGCCGAGCGGTGGGAAGGGCTCCCATGAGCCTTTGCCGCCGCTCTGTAAATACACAGTGATCCCGCGCTATACAGCGCGAGATCACTGTGTATGTCTATTCTAACTCGGCCTATTAGTATGTCCCTGAAGATACAGACTGCCTGTGCAGTCTGCATCTTATGCGTTTACCTAATCCTGATGACGTCACTGGTGCGTTCCAGCGCTGGAACGCAAGGGACGTAATCAAGATGGCGTCCGGCTTTGCTCACCGCTACAGAGGACCGGGTAAAGTATAAGATACAGACTGCACAGGCAGTCTATATCTTCAGAAATAAACTACATGAAGATACAGACTGCCTTTGCAGTCTGTATCTTATACTTTACCCAGTCCTCTGTAGCGGTGCAGTAAAGCCGGGCGCCATCTTGATTACGTCCCTTGCGTTCCAACGCTGGAACGCATCACTGTGACGTCATCAAGATGGCCGCCCCCGTCCTTACTGCTCCGCTTTACAGGATTAGGTAAAAGCATAAGATACAGACTGCACAGGCAGTCTGTATCTTCAGGAATAGACTTAGGGACAGATAATCTTTTATTATAGGGACAGTTAATTTTAGGTGATTGGTTCTCTTTAAGCTCCGAAAAAGACTGCAAAGAAGTAGATCCACTAAATACCTGTTGTATCCTGACAACGACCAACCGACTCAGACACCGACCAACCCAGAAACTTATCTCCGCCACAAGCTGGCGGGAAAGCTGGATTATCAAATAATGGGCTCATTATAAAAGGTCGATAAGACAGTCCCAAACGCGGCAGCATACCGTCCCAGAACCTGAGAAAGTTACTTGTCAAAAACGTAGCGGTGGTATATAGTGGGCATAACACAGGGTAGTGATTTTAAAGCCAAAGGTGTCAGTTCCGCCTCAATGCTGACCCACTGCTTAGTTTCAGGGCCATGGAACCAATCCACCACCTGTAACAAGAACGCTGCTCTGTAATAGAGAGTGAGATCAGGCAAGCCAGCCCCACCTTGTTGTAAGAGGCGCGTAAGAGCCTTATACTTTAGGCATGGTCTCAAAGAACCCCAAACAAACATTTTTGAGAGCCCCTGGAGTTGCTTCAGAAATGTGAGGGGGATATGCATGGGGATCGACTGGGAAAAATATAGGAAATGTGGCAGAATATCTATTTTTATTACGTTCATCCAACGAACCAGGATAACTGTGGGCGAAGGTAGAATATCAGCTCAGCCTTCCTCCGAGCCAGGAGAGGAACAAAGTTCAAGGCGAAAATCTGTGAGAGGTCAGAGGGAACGTTCACACCTAAGTATTTTATGGCCTTGTCCTGCCACCGAAATGAGAAAAAACTACGCAACTGAGTCACCATAGTGGGAGGGAGGGAGACATTGAGAGCCTCAGTTTTCGTGTAATTCATCTTAAAGTAACTAACTTAACCAAACCTGTCAAATTCCTGAAGGATTGCTTGGATGGGGATCAGAGGATTCGTCTTATATGTTATTTTATTAAACATCTGAAAAAAGGTGTCATTGTTGAATAACCCTTCCATCTCCACTAAACACTCCTATACATCCCCAGTGATTGTCATGATTTGCTGGGGTCTGATCAGTCATGATAATTGGTCAGTGGTAACAAAGGAGAAGGTCATTGATAAAACTATAGTACTTTTGTATGGCACAGTGTAATGTTCTAATTTTATGTACATGGATAATGATAATGTTTATAAAGTCTACTAGCAAAGCATTCTCCATCTGTTAGCGTGCCGCCTGTTTTACTATATTTCCATATTGTGGTTTTGAAGCAAACCACGATATGTATTTATATCTAGTGTGGAAGTGTTGCCCGTTCATCCCTCGCATAAAAAACACAACTTGTCCTGCAAAAAACAAGCCCCCACGTGACTATGTGGACAAAGAAAGTTACTGTATGCTACCCTAAATGTGCTGTTGATTTAATTAATGCATTTTTTCCCCCCATACTTCTTTCTAGGGGTACAGAACTACTTCATCTTGCCGTGTTACATCCCAAAAAGCTCTGTGTTTATTCAGTCTCAGGTAAGAACAGTTTTACCTTAACCCTATCGTTTAACCACTTTATGATGCAGCCAATTTAAATTTTTCCCTTTTCTGCCTTACTATAAGCTTTGGCCCTTGGCTGCTAACAGCAGCGGGGAGTCGCAGGTATAGAGAGGATTTTAATCGTGAGCCCTCTCTTTACCTTCTTACTGACACCATGACGTACATGTATGTCATGTGTTGTTGATTTTTCACCTAAAAGAAGGAAGGACTGAGAAGGACTTCAGTTCATCTAAAGAATAGTACCAGAGGTTTGGGTCGTGGGTCAGTGGGCACAGGTTTGTTATAGCTACATTGTACAGTCAGTCATAAGTATAGCCACTAGGCTTATTATTCTAAGCCAAATGTCTCAGACTCTTCATGGTGCAGGCAAGAAACCCTTTTCTCTCATAGGGGCACAACACATAAGGTGATTATTATTACACTGTGGTAAACGGGATTATGGTTTTAGTATCTGAAAGAGGTTAACAGCTTGGCATTTTTTTTATTTGGTGGAACAGATGAAGTAACTTATAAACACTTTATTGAGGGTCTATACCAGGTGATGCCCCAAGATGTTTAATGGACTAGGCCTTAAATGGAAACTATCTGCAGGTTAGAGGTATCTAGCCTGCTCATATGTCCCTATGGTGCACAGGGCCCTGAGGATGGATGTACATTTCTTAACTTAATCCTCGACGCCATTTCCGTGATATTAGGAGTTTATTCTATTTTCTACACAACCAGTGCTTCTAACCTGATGATAGTTTCCTTTTAATCCTATGTGCCAATATGATTCTATGGGAGGATAACCTTTACCAGAGCACAGTTCACACCTTGTATGTGAGGTTACAGAAGCCGCTTACATCCAATGCCTTGGTACCCTAATAATTATTGATAAATTCATTACTTGTTTCCAGATTTACATTTAGCAGTGCACCAGCTCTATAGCAACCATTGCAGCTAAGTGCCATGGTTAACCCCCCCAGCCAGCCAAGGCTGTATGCCTATTAGCCCATGCCAGGGACACCATGCCAGGCCTAATAATTTGCCTATCAGTGTAAATCGTGTCATGAACATTGTTAAAACAAACAAAAAAAAACCTTAAAGGGGAGCTATTAGCAGGTTGGACAAATCTAACCTGCTCATAGCTCTCTATAGCACACAGGGTGCTGAGGATGAAGGTAAGTCTCTTACCTTCATTTTTGCCGCTGTTCCCGTGCAGTTTGCCGTGTGATCCTGTGTCTTGTAAGGCTGTATAGAGCACTGGGTGTGGGGCTATCGCAACCATTGCTCTAACCATCTTACCGGACACTTGGTAGGATTATACTACAAACTGCACAGGAATGATGCCAAGGATGAAGGGGAAGAGAAAGGAGGAAGAGACATAACTTCATCCTCAGCGCCCTGTGCGCAATAAGGAGCTATCAGTGCTATAAGCGCTGCAGAATCTGTAGGCGCTATACAAATAAATATTATTACTATTATTATCATCATCATTTGGTTAGATTTGTCTATCCTGATGATTATTTCCCTTTTAAAAAGCCATTGTGTTTGTGAATTGTAAGTGTAAGAACCAGTGTCATTGGTGGTCCAGCAACCTGATCGGCACCCCACGATATACGGTTGTTGTGGCAGCCAGAGGCATGTCTAGCCCTAGATGCCTACAGTGACTGATCTACTGGTATAGTCTTCATATACATTATTCTAATCTATATAAGTAATGAAATGATTGCTTATGATGTTTTAGTATTTTGCTTTATAGGTCACTAGTAAACTGTGTTTTCACTTAAGCATTTTGTGCAAATCTTCTCTCATTATAGAAAGCACTATAAAATAGAAATAAACTAATGATATAAACTACAGTTTACAGCATCACCAGAACAAAGCATTGACCCCATGATTGCTGGTACAAAAAGTACAGGAACACACTGTAAGAATGTAAAATTACACCTAAAATATAGATTTTTATATGTATACATATAAATATGTGTAAATACTGCCACCATGTGGTGGAATGTAGCTGTAGTTTATAATCCTAGTAGCAGATTACATATGACACATATGATGAAGAATGTGCAAGTGTTAACAATATACAGTATATATCATGACAACTGTAAAGCTTAAGTGTGCGTGCAAAGTGCAATAATGAGAAGATAAGGGATAAAACAATGGTTAAGAGTATATCTTGGCTTCCTAGGGTGCCAGCACTGTAGTAATGGTGTGTTTACACAGACAGATTATCTGACAGATTATTAAAGCCAAAGCCAGGAACAGACTATAAACTGAGAACAGGTCATAAAGGAAAGATTGAGATTTCTTCTCTTTTTAAATCCATTCCTGGCTCCAAAAATCTGTCAGATAAATTTGTCTGTGTAAACACACCATATGATTTTGGTCTCTTTTACCTTCTGAAACCTTCATTAGAATATGGAGCACAACTCAGAAAGGATAGGCTACTCTGTATATGATGTTGAAATAAAATACAGTGGTTCCTTGGTTTAAGAGTAACTTGGATTAAGAGCGTTTTGCAAAAAGAGCTCACAGTTTTTCAAAATTGTAACTTGTTAGGGCAAGGAGAGACATGGTACCTTTTATATTTCTGTTTGTGCTTCCAGAATGTAGAAAAATGTCAAATAGGCTTTCTAAGCTGTGAGCTGGAGCGCTTCTCTCCCCAAACGCATCCAAGACGGTCTTATAGACTTGCATTGAGAATTGTTACTGCCTTTAGCTTTGTTGCGGCAACATCAGAAAAGCTCTCTGTAAAAAGAGTTGATGCATAGCTTATTGGCGGATTGTATTTTATTTGTGCAAACAAAAACTTAATTAAAATGATTTGCTGTCATCTTCTGTTCATACCTGATGCAGAGTCTGCAGGCAGAATCCATAGGATGGACATTTTGTGGCCGTCTGGTTAAACAATTTCTTAGCATTGTGCTGTATTGGTTGTACAATCTGACTTTATCCGCATGTTATGGTCCTTTGCTTGCCATATTTAAGTGCAACCCTTTTGTTTTATTTCTTTTCATAAAGGGACCTTGGGAAATGTGGAACACGGAAACCAATATCAGATTAAATTGATGTATGAACATAATCTACAGAGAACAGCTTGCAACATGACTCATGGCCCATTTGGAGGAGTCAAAGGTATGTTATGGTCCTCCATGGCAGTGCCACGTCATAAATTGTCTGTAATGTATACTAAAATATAATTTAAGTACTTAACTTATTTAGAAGATTAGGTGCACTCCCTTGTCTGAAAGGAATAAAGTGGAGTGCTTATATACTCACTTAATGATGTCCTTTCTGACATTGTACACTGGAAAGAGAAAAATGTGATCATCAAGAGTTACAGTAGGTTAGCACTAGCATGTTAGTGTACCGAGTACCATTCTCCTGTAGAAAGAAGTAGAATGTTACAGATCAGAGCCATTAGAGCCTGATACATCACATAATCCTGGCCTTAAGGGGCATCTGTCAGCACCTATTCTTGTTCTGAGGTGCTGACAGTGCGATGAAGGTCTGTGTGCTCTAGTGCCGTGTCATACCTTTATTTTTCAGATCGGTGCTGTACTTGCTGTAGTCTCTCTTCACAACTGTGAAAGAGGGGGAGTGGTGATGTCTTGGTGCCGCACTTTGGCCCGCCTCACCACTACCTCCTCCCAGCTTGTATTGAATATTCATGGCGGCCGTCCCCTGGCCACCTGGCGATGTCATCTGTAGCTTCCTGGTTCTGTGTACTGCGCGCGTGCTCCCGCGGCGTGATTCGAGCATGTGCCGTAGTGCGTTGGATCGGCGCAGGTGCACTGAGGGCCACAACCTATGCCCTCAATGGCTTCTTTCAGTGCCGCTCCGAAGCACTACGGCCCATGTGCGAATCACACCGTGGGAGCGTGCGCGCAGTACACAGAACCAGGAAGCTACAGATGACGTTGCCAGGAGGCCAGGGGACGGGCGCCATGAATATTCAATACAAGCTGAGAGGAGGTAGTGGTGAGGTGGGCCGAAGTGCGGCACCAAGACATCACCACTCCCTCTCTTTGACAGTTGTGAAGAAAAACTACAGCAAGTACAGCACCAAACTGAAAAATAAAGGTATGACACGGCACTAGAACACACAGACCTTCATCACACTGTCAGCACCTCAGAACAAGAATAGGTGCTGACAGATTCCCTTTAAGTGTCATCTATGGATTCCTTCCACCAGTACATTCATCAGTGATGGTCACGGGACCCAAGGAATAGCCATCATCTACAATAACTTACATGTTGGTTTTATAAGATGGGCTAACACTTGATGAATTGCTCAATATCAGAGACACTCTATGCTCAAGAAAATGGTTAATCTTGAAGGGGTATTGTGATCCATGCAACAGTTCCGAACATCTTCAAGGCATGATGCGGCCAGGGTGCATCCAAAGTCCAGTGAGCTGCGCTGCTACTACTGGCTTGGGAAGGGGCTGTCAGATCAATCCTGCAAAATGAGAAAGAGCCAGGAACTCACAAATCTTCTTTTGCGGTTTTTCTTTTATTTCAGTTTATAAAATTGCAAAAGAAAGTTTTTGAGTGCTGGGCTTTTTCTTGTTTCACAGGATTGATGTGACAGCCCCTCCTCCGCCAGTAGTGGCAGCGCAGCACTGTGTGTTGGATACATCCTGGCTGCATCATGCCACCCTGATCCCTGTGGAGCGTTTTCTACCCCATGACCTGTCCATGTTCATATACCTGCAGGATTGATGTGATGGCCCCTCCCCCAGGTATACACTTGTGAATGCCAGTATCTGTGAATTGCCTATTGCCAAGTGCACCACAACTATAATAGTGGAGTGCCAATCCTCTTGGACATTGAATGGTCACATCATGTCCTAATAAGTTAAGACAGTGAATGTCTTTTACAGGGGCTGCTGGGCTTCAGATAATGAGCACTGTAGTTAATGCTTTTTTTTTACAGAGCCTTTAAATGGCTCGATGAATTGGCTGTGTGCCCAATTACCGCTTCATGCTGCTGATCTCCTCTATTTTTACACCAGTGACTTCAAGGGGGATTCAGACACTGCAGATGCTTCTATCTATAGCTGACACCCCGTACCAATGACTGCTATCAGTGATCATCTTGATGACGGCTATTTAAGTGCCACATTTAAACAGTAGTGCTGCACATCGTTGGAAGTATAGGGCCAGATTGTCCCCCCTATAAATATTCTAATGACTCCACTTTTCCCATTTTCAAATAAAACAATGCAAAAAACCCCAAACCAGCCAAATAAAAAAAATATATTTGGCATTGGTGTTTACACAACTAAAATACTATTAAAAATATAATTGGTATTGGTGAAAACTACACATCACTGCACTAAAATGTGTCCCTTACAATCTCATAGATAGATAAAAAAGTATTAGAGCAATTACACAATAAAGCAATTTTAAGCATATATAATTTTTAAGAAAAAGTTTTCATTTTTTTAAAGTATTAAAACAAAAGCTATATGAGTTGAAATCACAATGATACTGACCCAGTGATGCAGCTAGCATGTCAGCTTTACCATAACTTTCATGGTGTTAACTCCCAAGCCCCCTCCCCCCCCCCCCCCCCCCCCCACACACACACACTCACACAATTTTTCAGTTTCATTTTTTTTCAGTGTGACCTCACTAATACTTGTTTCGGTTTCTCTGTACAGTTTATGGTAAAATAGTGTAATTAGAAAGTACAATCAATCCTGCATAAATCAAGCCCTTATACAGCTTTGTAGATGAAATGATAAAAGTGGCATGGCTTTTATAAGGTGAAGAGGAAAAAATTAAAATACAAAATGAAAATTGACTGAGAAGTGAAAGGGTGAACCTTACAATTATCGCCTGCACAGGGTAATGTGAAGCTGATAGGGATGATTTTATCGACCTGACGTATCTTTTTAAATATTTGATGCCATTGATCTGCATTGTAGAGTTATGCTGCGTTTACACGGAGCGATATTTCGGCCAATCGAACGATTAATGATTTTGAAATAGCGATGTGTTTTTTATAACGATCAGCGTTTAGACGTAATATCGTTTGAAAAAATCGTTTTAAGAACACTTAAGCCTATCTTACACATAGGGTGAATCGGTGAAAGACTGTTTACACGAAGCGATCTGCGAATTTTCGACGAGCGACGACTTAAGAACATGTTGAAAGATCAAAATGAACGATTTCTTGCTCGTCCCTTGATCGTTTGCTGTGTTAACACTGTACGATTATCGCTCAAATGTGATCGTTTATGCGAAAATTCTATCCATAATTGTTCCGCGTAAACACAGCATTAGGGAACAAAAATTTTTAGTGCCAAAACTTTTGTGTCAAACAGTATCCAAGCTTTTGTGTCAAACAGCGCCAATGACCTACGAAGAGATCCCTGTAGTAAATTGTGTTCCCTTATTTCCAGTTGACGTTATTGGAGACATTATCTTTTACTGCTTTGGGTATATAGCTTGCTGTATCCTGAATCTTTGCCACTTCTGGCTGCTAAAAGATTAATCATTTTAACCTGTAAGGAAACACCCTGTCTTTTTGTGGAGGACTGCGTTATAGCCTATAATAAAACAGTACAGAAATAGATTAGAGTTGGCCAGCGTTTTAATGTTCTTTTCTCTGAGGAAGTTAGTGCTTAAGTTTGCTATAACAATCACAATAGCATAGACATGACCAGTGTACTTTATGCTATGTGTGACATGGAATATAGTTTTTATTAGCTTCATTTGTTACCAGTTCCATTAGAAAACTAGAAAAATATTGATATACAGATGTGTCCTTCCTTAATTTGTCTATAAGCCCAAGTTAATCCAAGATGGGAATTTAAAAGGCTGCAATACTGTGTTCAGCTGCTACTAAATATAAAGCCATGTAAACAACAGAGGCATCATCTTTCAAGCATGGTTCATCAGAAATGAGAACCCCTATTCATTGATATTAATGGCTTTTCTTTAGGGGTTTGATCAGTACTGTTATCTAGGAAAACCTCCTTCAACAAACACTTTCCAGCATCTCTCTTTTTAGAGCAGCATTTTATATTCCATACTTAACAAACATTACTAGTTATCCACTCGCTGTGCAAAAAAAAAACCCAACTAACAAAATAAAAACTTTCTGCCCTTTTAAATTTCTTCTTTTTAAAGCTACTTTTTAGTTTTATGTTACTTTCACACGTGTTCTGCCTACTTTGAAATTGGTCACTGTTGTTTCGAAAAACTGTTTATTTCCTTTCTTCTTACATAGCACCTTGCAATCCTACTGCATCTTTACTTGATTCTCCCCCCACATGCCATTTATAGCTGTGTATTGGGTACATCATCAGCCCTGTTCAGTGCCTGCTCCCTGGCGCTCAATTCAGGCTTTTCTACTCACAGATACACATCTTAAGTTTTGATCGGTTGTGAGCTGAATGTTCAGACTGCGATCAGGAGAGCCAGCCGTATGCTTTGTGACTGTCTGACCTGGATGGCTCCATAAAGTTGCCTTTAGAGACCGTCATAGAACAGAGAGCTGGCTTGTTCTCCTGATCAAAACTTTTTCTCATGACAGGTAATGTAACTAAGGCTATATTCCCACGTTCCGTGTTCCTCACGGATCAAGGACGAGGAATGCCTGTAACGGAGTCTCCCCCGCCCGGGCAGCATATGTACTGTACTGATAGGCGCTGCGCTGTAATGAATCAGCCACACGCGGTGCTGTCATTACACCGCAGCGCATATCAGTACAGTTTCCCCTGCTCTCAGCATCTTATCACAGATGCTGCACGGACAGGGGGAGACTCCGTTACAGGCATTCCTCGTCCGTGTTCCTGTGAGGAATACGGAATGTGGGAATACAGCCTTACAGTCATAACCTTAGACAATAAGCTATAAACATCACAGTGTGGGGCAGGAAGTAGTGAGGGATAATGTGGGACACTAATGAATATGTTTAATTACTACATACTGAGGTTTTTTACTTGAACCACATACTTCTCAAGTTTTTTATTCCATCTATTCCAGAAGACTCCTTTAATGGAAGTGAATGTGAAGATAGCAGTTGCTCAAACTATACTGCCATATTATACAAGCAGACATACAAGAAAATATAGCACTAGAATTTATTTTTAGGGAGGGGAATCAATTAGCCAAACCTATAATAACATAGACATGATTAGGAAAGACAGAGTCCTGTCTGTATAAGGCCTCACAGCTGACAATGCATATTAGGGCGAAAACCAAGCAATGAGGCTTCCAACCATCACAGCACCACTTCACAAATTTATAACAGAGTGGCCAGAAGAAAGATTGTCCTCAGTCCTCAGCAAAAAATGCACTTAAAGGACTCTCGGACTGTGAGAAACAAGATTCTCTGGTCTGATGAAACCAAGATGGAACTTTTTGGCTTCAATTTTAAAGTGTCACTGTCATGAATTTTTTTTTTGCAGAAATCAATAGTCCAGGCGATTTTAAGAAACTTTGTAATTGGGTTTATTATCCGAAAAATGCATTTTTATCATGAAAAAGCAGTTTGAAGCTCTCCCCCCTGTCTTCATTGTTCTCCTATGGAGAGAGCTAAAGAAAAGACCAAAACAGGATAACAAAGAGTTAATCTACAAATCCCTCACAGGATATCTCCTGTGACAGTCACCAGTGACCTGTCTGAGCTCGGATTACAGCTGTCACCCAGCTCCATGCCTGTAATCCTCTGTTATCTGCTTTCTGCTGCCGGCTAACTCCCTCCTTCCTCCTCCCCCTCCCCTCTCCCTAGAGCAGACTGGGTACGACTCCTGCAACAAGTCACAATTTTCAGATTTTTCAGAGTGGATGAAAAAGAGGAAGGAGGGGGGGACCTGGGAAAAGGCTTTTTACATGCAGATAATGGCAGATTTGGCTAATAAACCCAAGTACAAAGTTTCTTAAAATCACCTGGACTATTGATTTCTGCAAAAAAAATAAAATACGACAGTGACTCTTTAACCTCTTAAGGACATAGGACGTATGCGTACGTCATATGTCCTCACTTGCACTTCAAAGCGGGGCCGCACGGCGGCTCCGCTTTGAAGTGCCGCGATCCCGGGTGCCGCGAGTAGCCCGGGACCGCTGCTATTAGCGGGCACGGTCTGATCGCCGTGCCCGCTAATTAGCTAATCGGAGGCAGCTGTCAAAGTTGACAGCTGCCTCCGATTACCGGAGGCAACGTTTCCCTGGGGTCTAGTGGGGGAGATCGCTCCTCCGGGACCTTGTCCCGGAGGAGCGATCTCCGTTACTGATGCCGGCCGGGGACGCGTCCAAGATGGCGCCGTCCTCGGCTCGGCACTCGTTCGTTTTCGGCTGCAGCAGCCGAAAGCAAACGAGTGCCGATCTCATGGATCTCTGCAGCATATCTATGCTGCAGAGATCTCAATGAGAGATCAAAGTGTATATACTAGAAGTCCCCCAGGGGGGCTTCTAGTATATGTGTTAAAAAAAAAAAAAAAGTGTTGTTAATAGTAAAAAGCCCCCTCCCCTAATAAAAGTCTGAATCACCCCCCTTTTCCCAGGTTTTAAATAAAAGTAAACAAATAAATAAATAAATAAACATGTTTGCTATCGCCGCGTGCGTAATCGCCCGAACTATTAATTAATCACATTCCTGATCTCGTACGGTAAACGGCGTCAGCGCAAAAAAATCCCAAAGTGCAAAATTGCGCATTTTTGCTCGCATCAAATCCAGAAAAAATGTAATATAAAGCGATCAAAAAGTCGTATATGCGCAATCAAGGTACCGATAGAAAGATCACATCATGGCGCAAAAAATGACACCTCGCACAGCCCCATAGACCAAAGGATAAAAGTGCTATAAGCCTGGGAATGGAGCGATTTTAAGGAACGTATATTGGTTAACAACGGTTTGAATTTTTTACAGGCCATCAGATACAATATAAGTTATACATGTTATATATCGTTTTAATCGTAACGACTTGAGGAACATGCATAACAAGTCAGTTTTACCCCAGGGCGAATGGCGTAAAAACACATTTCCCCCAAATAAAAGAAATGCGTTTTTTTTTTCAATTTCACCACACTTTGAATTTTTTTCTGGTTTCGCAGTGTACTTTATGCAAAAATTCAGCCTGTAATTGCAAAGTATAATTAGTGACGCAAAAAATAAGGGGTCATGTGGGTTTCTAGGTGGAAAAATGCAAGTGCTATGACCTTTTAAACACAAGGAGGAAAAACCGAAAACGTAAAAACGAAAATGGGCCATGTCCTTAAAGGGTTAAGCATTATGTCTGGAGGAAACCAGGCACTACCCATCATCTCCCCAATACCATACCAACAGTGATGCATGGTGGTGATTGCATCCTGCTGTGGGATCGCTGGGAACAGGAAAGCTTGTTAGGTTTAAGAAAAAGCTGAATGGAGCAAATAATGGGCAAAGGTTCACCTTCCAACAAGACAATGACCCTAAGCACACAGCCTACACTACACAGTAGTCAGTCTGTTGGGCACAACTCTGTGAATGTCCTTGAATGGCCCAGCCCGAATCAGACTTGAACCTGATTGGACATATTTGGGCTATGTTCACACACCCTCTTTTTTTGGCCATTTGTTGGTTGTCTTTTAGGGCCCTGTTACATGGAAAGATTATTGTGGAAAAATTGTTATATCGTGCAAATATAAGCAATAATCTTTCCTTGTGCACGCCGGCAACCATCAGACAACTAACGACCATGAAATCATTGTTAATTGTTTGCTAATCTTTTGCTGTATGTACACATTATTGGTTATTACGAACCTTTGTTTTCTAGAGTATATAGAACGATCGTAATTGCAGTCGTAACTAACGACTATCGTTCCATGTATTATGGTAAATGATTTCAGGTGGTTCCCTTATTTGCAATCGTTTATCATTACTCAGTGGATTTTTTTCCAATAGCACCCTTATTACGACAGCCATGATTGTACCATTGTTATTGAGGACGTTATTCAGTCTCAAAATGATGGATGTCCACTGACAACTTCTTCTGTAGAGAAGAATTGCAGAAAATCCTCAAATCCAGGTGTGCAAAGTTTGTGGCATCATACCCAAGAAGACTGGAGGCTGAAATCACTGCCAAAGTTGCTTTAACTAAGTACTGAGTAAAGGGTCCGACTAACATGTCAATGCAATATTTTAGTTTTTCCATTTTAATAAATTAGGAAAAAATTCTAACATTCAACAGAACAAAAAGTGAAAGGGCCTGAAGACTTTTCAAATGGATTGTGTATCAGTCTAGGACTAATATACTGGCCGTATTACAGTTTCATTTTGTATTGAACAATAAGGGTGAATTCATACACACTAGAGTAAAAGCTAAATACGAACATAATTTTAACTGATAATTAAATAGCGTTTAAACAGAAAAAGGCTCTATTTTGCAAATGCAGGTCGTAAATAATGAGCATTTGTATGATTTGTATGTTATTTTATACTGTATGTGCATTCCTGTCCAATTTTCCTATTACGGCTTTATTTACCTTTATTTTACGGTGTACAAAGCTAGCTGAATAGGGCTGACATAGAAGTACCTGTGGCTGTTCTGTTGTACCACTTCACGCCTCCTATTTCATATGATGGTATAGGGAAGTGTGTTCTGTAACAATGTCAGAGTAATAAAATTGAATGGTTAGTGATTGGGAGACTATCTGCGTATGTACGGCCCATGAGACCTTCACCTTATCCCACTCATTCATTAGCTCTGATCCTGAGGATTTCTTCCGTGTCCTTATTTATAGCTCACCTGCTCAGTGTGTAAGACTACTGAAAAGAAATCTTTAGTTTAGTCGATGAAACTACCTTGATTAATTCAATCTAAATACCTACAAATCCTGTCTCATTAGACTTGGACTGGATTCAGCATAGCCAATGATTTAACATGCTCTTCCAGCTGAAGTGCTGTTATCAACGGCTCTCTGCGGAGCAAATTTTCTGGGCCCAAGTAAGGAGAAGGATAAAAAAAATGTCTTATTAAGAAATGAGGAATTTTGAGATGAGAAAACCAGAGTGACAGGATGTAAATCCACTCAGACTAAAACAACCACATGAAAATCCATCATAAATTGGAATTGTTTGAATAAAAGTGATAATCCCTGCTGGGTTTTATTGCAAGGATATTGGCATTGCCTTTTGTCGTGGGATGTATAAATTTGTCAGCAGCAAATCCTGTATTGATTGCAAGGACTATTGCATAAATATATCTTACTTGATGAATTGGAGGCCTTTATTTTCACAAGGAATTTGGTCCAGATATTAACCCCATGGAGTTCTTTTTCATCCCCTTTTAACCTATCTTACATAATTGGTCTAATATCTACTTACATGGAGCTTGGACATGTATTAGGGTGAGACCTTTTATTGATCTGTGTTTATGCCATAGGGTAGTTTTTGGCTTATATATAAATACATTAGGTAAATACAAAGAATATAATGCTAGGGGATAATCAAACCTTCTTCATCCATCTGTAGCTTGTACTTTAAGGGTAGCTTCACACGTACCGCATCCGCAGAGGATTTCACGCTGCGAGTTTTCTGCAAAATCCACTGCAGATCCTGGTAGTGTGAAGTTCTATGGGGTTACATATGCGCAACGGAATTTTCATTCCACTGCGGATATGTAACCTAGCCACTTTAACCCCCCCCCCCCCCCCCCCGCAGCCCCCCGGCCCGAAGCATGCATTACCTGCTCGGTGCCGCAGCTGTGTGCCGTGCACTGATTGGCTGATGGGGAGCGAGGGGAGCTGGGAGCCTCACACACAGTTGCGGCGCTGAGCAGGTAATGTATGCTCCGGGCCGGGGGGTTAAAGGGGCCGGGTCACATACTGGCAGTGTGAAATCCGCTGTTGATCCAGTATGTGTGAAGCTACCCTATGGCTAAGTTCACATGGGCAAAAAGCACACTGGAAAAATGACCTAAAAGTCATAGTGGAATCTGCAGTGATAAGGCCTTATTACACTGAATGATTATCAAGAAGATTACTGACTGTTCAGGATGCTATTTGTTTAGTGTAATAGCAAATCTTTAACCCTTTGAGGACCAGGCCCAAAATGACCCAGTGGACAACGCAAATTTTGATCTTAGTGTTTTCGTTTTTCTCTCCTCCCCTTCTAAGAGCTCTAGCACTTTCAGTTTTCTATCTACAAAGCCATGTAAGGGCTTGTTTGTTACAGGAATAGTTGTACTTTGTAATGGCGTCTTTCATTTTACCATAACATGTATGATGGAATTCCAAATATATTATTTATGAAGATATAAATAGGTGAAATCGTAAAAAAGAATGCAATATGGTAACGTTTGGGGGGTTCCTGTGTCTACGTAATGCACTATATGGTAAAAGCGACATGATACAATTATTCTATAGGTCAGCCCGAACACAACCATATGTAGGTTTACACAGATTCTCTAATGTTATATATTTTTTTTAAATGAAATCCTTTTTTTTTGGCAATTAATTATAAATAAAATGGGACTATTGTGACGCTTATAACGGTTTTATTTTTTCACCTACGGGGCTGTATGGGGTGTCATTTTTTTCCGCCATGATCTCTAGTTTTTATTAATACCATATTTGTGAAGATCGGACGTTTTGATCACTTTTTATTAATTTTTTTTATATATAATGTAACATAAAATCTGTAATCCGCGCACTTTTCCCCCTATTTTCGTGTACGCCGTTCTCCGTTCGCAATGACGCTTGTTATATTTTAATAGATCGGACAATTACACACGCTACGGTATATTATATGTTTATTTGTTTATTTATTTTTATATGTT